>NC_088228.1:5013652-5083652 GCF_036934945.1 Oncorhynchus masou masou
ATGTGTTCATATATTTTGTACGTGTGGGTGGTCCCAGGAATCGAACCCACTATCTTGGCATTGCAAGCAACATTCTCTACCAAATGCTACAGAAGACCCCCGTTTCATGTTTATGCTTATTAGCGGGCCATGTTTGAACCTTACCTGAGGTCCTACAACACCTCCAGGCCCAGGTGGGCCAGTCTTTCCCTGGAAACCTGTCTCTCCTCTCTGTCCAGGGTGACCAGGCAGTCCGTCTTTACCAGGGGGGCCCTGAGGGAGATGAGATGGACAGGATCAGTCAGTAGGGACCACATGGTTGAAGTAGACGATAACCATCAACTATTTTACTTTGTACCATCAACAATTTTAAAGTAGAGGGGAGGGTACTAATGTTAGGGCCCTTAGGTCCTGGGAAGGGTACTTACATTAGGGCCCTTAGGTCCTGGGAAGGGTGCTTACATTAGGGCCCTTAGGTCCTGGGAAGGGTACTTACATTAGGGCCCTTAGGTCCTGGGAAGGGTACTTACATTAGGGCCCTTAGGTCCTGGGAAGCCAGCTGGCCCCTGGGGTCCTTGGGGTCCCTGAGATAAAATAAGAAAAGATGAACTTTAGAAAACCTCAACCCTCATCACACGTGACCCCCACAATTGGGCTCTTTCACAAACAAATCAAAAACATCTCAGTGATTTGTATCTCATAAGGAAGTTGGTCAAAGACAATGCCCTTTTATTATAAGGATTGACTGGAAAAAACACAGACGAGAACTCACTCTCTCTCCTGGTCCACCTGGAGGCCCGTCATTACCTGACGTTCCCTGTGGAGGCAGCAGATACAGAGACATAGTCAGATACAGAGACAGTCAGAGACAGTCAGATACAGAGACAGTCAGAGACAGTCAGATACAGAGACAGTCTGATACAGAGACAGTCAGATACAGAGACAGTCAGATACAGAGACAGTCTGATACAGAGACAGTCAGATACAGAGACAGTCAGATACAGAGACAGTCAGATACAGAGACAGTCAGATACAGAGACAGTCAGATACAGAGACAGTCAGATACAGAGACAGTCTGATACAGAGACAGTCAGAGACAGTCTGATACAGAGACGGTCAGATACAGAGACAGTCAGATACAGAGACAGTCAGATACAGAGACAGTCAGATACAGAGACAGTCAGAGAGTCAGATACAGCGAGAGTCAGATACAGAGACAGTCAGAGAGTCAGATACAGCGAGAGTCAGATACAGAGACAGTCCGAGACAGTCAGATATAGAGGCAGTCTGATACAGAGACAGTCAGAGACAGTCAGAGACAGTCAGAGACAGTCAGAGACAGTCTGATACAGAGACAGTCAGAGACAGAGACAGTCTGATACAGAGACAGTCAGATACAGTCTGATACAGAGACGGTCAGATACAGAGACAGTCTGATACAGAGACAGTCAGATACAGTCTGATACAGAGACATAGTCAGATACAGAGACAGTCAGATACAGAGACAGTCAGAGACAGTCTGATACAGAGACAGTCAGATACAGAGACAGTCAGATACAGAGACAGTCAGAGACAGTCTGATACAGAGACGGTCAGATACAGAGACGGTCAGATACAGAGACAGTCTGATACAGAGACAGTCAGAGACAGTCTGATACAGAGACGGTCAGATACAGAGACAGTCAGATACAGAGACAGTCAGATACAGAGACAGTCATATACAGAGACAGTCAGACACAGAGACAGTCAGATACAGAGACAGTCAGAGACAGTCAGATACAGAGACAGTCAGATACAGAGACAGTCAGATATAGAGACAGTCAGATATAGAGACAGTCAGATACAGAGACAGTCAGATACAGAGACAGCCAGATACAGTCAGATACAGAGACAGTCAGATGCAGAGACACAGTCAGATACAAAGACAGTCAGATACAGAGACAGTCTGATACAGAAACAGTCAGATACAGAGACAGTCAGATACAGAGACAGTCAGAGACAGTCAGAGACAGTCAGAGACAGAAACAGTCAGAGACAGAGACAGTCAAGAGACAGAGACAGTCAGATACAGTCAGAGACAGTCAGATACAGAGACAGTCAGAGAAAGTCAGAGACAGAAACAGTCAGAGACAGAGACAGTCAGATACAGTCAGAGACAGTCAGATACAGAGACAGTCAGAGACAGTCAGAGACAGAAACAGTCAGATACAGTCAGAGACAGAGACAGTCTGATACAGAGACAGTCAAAGACAGAGACAGTCAGAGACAGTCTGATACAGAGACAGTCAGATACAGAGACAGTCAGATACAGAGACAGTCAGGTACAGAGACAGTCAGGTACAGAGACAGTCTGATACAGAGACAGTCAGAGACAGTCAGATACAGAGACAGTCTGATACAGAGACAGTCAGAGACAGAGACAGTCAGATACAGAGACAGTCAGGTACAGAGAAAGTCAGGTACAGATACAGTCTGATACAGAGACAGTCAGATACAGAGACAGTCAGGTACAGAGACAGTCTGATACAGAGACAGTCTGATACAGAGACAGTCAGATACAGAGACAGTCAGATACAGAGACAGTCTGATACAGAGACAGTCAGATACAGTCAGATACAGAGACAGTCAGATACAGAGACAGTCAGGTACAGAGACAGTCAGGTACAGAGACAGTCAGGTACAGAGACAGTCTGATACAGAGACAGTCTGATACAGAGACGGTCTGATACAGAGACAGTCTGATACAGAGACAGTCTGTGAAGATTAGTCATGAACACACTACAGACAGAGACTGTTAGAGGTCAGAGGTCAGAGTCATTGACATGGTACTGTATTATGTATATTGACAACAGGTGATATGGAAAATACATTCTGTGTGTAAACTAAAGAGATTATAGTAATAATAACAATAACAATAATAACAACAATAGTAATAATAATAATAATAATAAAAAAGTATAAATAATAATAATAATAACAACAATAGTAATAATAATAATAACAATAAAACATATATATAATAATAATACAACATTTAAAGAATTACAATAATAATACAAATTATAAAAGTTATAATACAAATAATAATAATAATTAAAATATTTTAAAAATTGCAATAATCATAATCATAATGATCATAATATTTAACAAAATTATATTACATTTAATTTGTACTTTTCATTAAACAGTTATCTAAAAAAATACAATTAAACAAGAAACCTTTAGAATCAGGTAAAATAGCAGTATTGTGCGAGGTTCTAAAATACAACTTCAATTGGGACTAGGACTACGAGAAGGACAGTCTGTAGAAGTGGGTTTTAAGGCCAGTTAAAAAAAAAATGGATGATTAAAATATGATACTTGAGTTCGAGACAGATATAAACTGACCTTAGCACCTGGCTTTCCAGTTGGTCCCCTGGCACCTCTTCCACCACGGGGACCCTAGATTACAGGAACACAGAGAAGACCAACTCAGAGATGATGTTGTGTTAGAGAGAGAATAGACTGCGGACCGACTGATGAGTTTCCAGATTCCTACCGTTGGGCCACGTTGTCCCCTAGGTCCGGATTTACCAGCAATACCCTGCAATACACAACCACACAAGCATTTTATTTATTCATGAGACCAAGGGTTCAAAGCATAAACATTGTTATACTGACAAAGAAAGACAACTGCATCATTCTATAGTTAAATATATTGACAGAAAACCTTTCTGCAAACAGTAATTATAGATTCATCAGATGAAGTTTAGAGATCTCCAAGAAAGTCTTAAAAGTCTTTCCAACATTCTACAGCTCAGAGAAGACAAGACTCCTCCGCTGCTCTGTGGGTTTAGAGTCTGAGTCAGAGCTACACCTTTCAGAGAAATAAAGAATCAAATCAGAGCTGAAAGGAGATATCCACATTACTCAGAGGTACTTGACAGCCTGACCTGCCTGTCAACTCTGCCGATATTGGCTCCTGAGGTGTCTAGGGCCCTGTGTCCCAAATGGCACCCTATTCCCTATGTAGTACACTACTATACTGTAGCACACTCAAATGTAGTGCCCTATAAATAGGGAATAGGGTGCTAATTGGGACACAAGCTAGGATGTCCACTGTTCACTCTTCACTGTCTTGTTTGAGAGGGAAGGAGCTTGTTTCAGCAATTCTCTTTCCCTCTCTTACTTCCTCCAATAACTCTCTCTCCTCCATCCCCCTCCAGTTCACCACCTCACCCTCCACCCCTCCCCTTCCCCATCTCACGATCCACCCCTCCCCTTCCCAGCCTCACCCTCCACCCCTCCCCTTCCCAGCCTCACCCTCCACCCCTCCCCTTCCCAGCCTCACCCTCCACCCCTCCCTTTCCCAGCCTCACCCTCCACCCCTCCCCTTCCCAGCCTCACCCTCCACCCCTCCCCTTCCCCATCTCACGATCCACCCCTCCCCCAGACCCATCCCAGCCTCACCCTCCAACCCTCCCCTTCCCCGCCTCACCCTCCACCCCTCCCTTTCCCAGCCTCACCCTCCACCCCTCCCCTTCCCAGCCTCACCTCCATCCCCCCACTTTCCTACCTCACCCTCCACCTCTCAACTTCCCAATCTCACCCTCCACCCAGACCCTTCCCAGCGTCACCCTCCACCCCACCGGGTTAATACACAGAGAGACTCAGCGGTCTAAGACACTGAGTGGCTCAGCGGTCTAATACACTGAGAGACTCAGCGGTCTAATACACTGAGTGGCTCAGCGGTCTAATACACAGAGAGACTCAGCGGTCTAAAACACTGAGAGACTCAGCGGTCTAAGACACAGAGTGACTCAGCGGTCTAATACACAGAGAGACTCAGCGGTCTAAGACACAGAGTGACTCAGCGGTCTAATACACAGAGAGAATCAGCGGTCTAATACACAGAGAGACTCAGCGGTCTAATACACAGAGAGACTCAGCGGTCTAATACACTGAGAGACTCAGCGGTCTAAGACACAGAGTGACTCAGCGGTCTAATACACAGAGAGACTCAGCGGTCTAATACACTGAGTGACTCAGCGGTCTAATACACTGAGTGGCTCAGCGGTCTAATACACTGAGTGGCTCAGCGGTCTAATACACACTGAGTGGCTCAGCGGTCTAATACACTGAGTGACTCAGCGGTCTAATACACTGAGTGACTCAGCGGTCTAATACACTGAGTGGCTCAGCGGTCTAATACACTGAGTGGCTCAGCGGTCTAATCAGCGGTCTAAGACACAGAGTGACTCAGCGGTCTAATACACTGAGTGGCTCAGCGGTCTAATACACAGAGTGACTCAGCGGTCTAATACACTGAGTGGCTCAGCGGTCTAATACACAGAGAGACTCAGCGGTCTAATACACTGAGTGGCTCAGCGGTCTAATACACTGAGTGGCTCAGCGGTCTAATACACTGAGTGGCTCAGCGGTCTAATACACTGAGTGGCTCAGCGGTCTAATACACTGAGTGGCTCAGCGGTCTAATACACTGAGTGGCTCAGCGGTCTAAGACACTGAGTGGCTCAGCGGTCTAAGACACTGAGTGGCTCAGCGGTCTAATACACTGAGTGGCTCACTGAGTGGCGGTCTAATACACTGAGTGGCTCAGCGGTCTAATACACTGAGTGGCTCAGCGGTCTAAGACACTGAGTGGCTCAGCGGTCTAATACACTGAGTGGCTCAGCGGTCTAATACACTGAGTGGCTCAGCGGTCTAAGACACTGAGTGGCTCAGCGGTCTAATACACTGAGTGGCTCAGCGGTCTAATACACTGAGTGGCTCAGCGGTCTAAGACACTGAGTGGCTCAGCGGTCTAATACACTGAGTGGCTCAGCGGTCTAATACACTGAGTGGCTCAGCGGTCTAATACACTGAGTGGCTCAGCGGTCTAATACACTGAGTGGCTCAGCGGTCTAATACACTGAGTGGCTCAGCGGTCTAATACACTGAGTGGCTCAGCGGTCTAAGACACTGAGTGGCTCAGCGGTCTAATACACTGAGTGGCTCAGCGGTCTAATACACTGAGTGGCTCAGCGGTCTAATACACTGAGTGGCTCAGCGGTCTAATACACTGAGTGGCTCAGCGGTCTAATACACTGAGTGGCTCAGCGGTCTAAGACACAGAGTGACTCAGCGGTCTAAGACACAGAGTGACTCAGCGGTCTAAGACACAGAGTGACTCAGCGGTCTAATACACTGAGAGACTCAGCGGTCTAAAACACTGAGTGGCTCAGCGGTCTAAGACACAGAGTGACTCAGCGGTCTAATACACTGAGAGACTCAGCGGTCTAAGACACAGAGTGACTCAGCGGTCTAATACACTGAGAGACTCAGCGGTCTAAGACACAGAGTGACTCAGCGGTCTAATACACTGAGAGACTCAGCGGTCTAAGACACAGAGTGACTCAGCGGTCTAAAACACTGAGTGGCTCAGCGGTCTAAAACACTGAGTGGCTCAGCGGTCTAATACACTGAGAGACTCAGCGGTCTAATAGACTGAGAGACTCAGCGGTCTAAGACACAGAGTGACTCAGCGGTCTAATACACTGAGAGACTTAGCGGTCTAATACACAGAGTGACTCAGCGGTCTAATACACTGAGTGGCTCAGCGGTCTAATACACTGAGTGACTCAGCGGTCTAATACACTGAGAGACTCAGTGGTCTAATACACTAAGTGACTCAGCGGTCTAATACACTGAGTGACTCAGCGGTCTAATACACAGAGTGACTCAGCGGTCTAATACACTAAGTGACTCAGCGGTCTAATACACTGAGAGACTCAGCGGTCTAATACACTGAGAGACTCAGCGGTCTAATAAACTGAGTGACTCAGCGGTCTAATACACTGAGTGACTCAGCGGTCTAAGACACTGAGTGACTCAGCGGTCTAATACACGGAGTGACTCAGCGGTCTAATAAACTGAGTGACTCAGCGGTCTAATACACTGAGTGGCTCAGCGGTCTAATACACTGAGTGACTCAGCGGTCTAATACACAGAGTGACTCAGCGGTCTAATACACTGAGTGGCTCAGCGGTCTAATACACTGAGTGGCTCAGCGGTCTAAGACACTGAGTGACTCAGCGGTCTAATACACTGAGTGACTCAGCGGTCTAAGACACTGAGTGACTCAGCGGTCTAATACACTGAGTGACTCAGCGGTCTAATACACTGAGTGACTCAGCGGTCTAATACACTGAGTGACTCAGCGGTCTAATACACTGAGTGGCTCAGCGGTCTAATACACAGAGTGACTCAGCGGTCTAATACACTGAGTGACTCAGCGGTCTAATACACTGAGTGACTCAGCGGTCTAATACACTGAGTGGCTCAGCGGTCTAATACACAGAGTGACTCAGCAGTCTAATACACTGAGTGGCTCAGCGGTCTAATACACTGAGTGGCTCAGCGGTCTAATACACTGAGTGGCTCAGCGGTCTAATACACTGAGTGGCTCAGCGGTCTAATACACTGAGTGGCTCAGCGGTCTAATACACTGAGTGACTCAGCGGTCTAATACACTAAGTGACTCAGCGGTCTAATACACTGAGAGACTCAGCGGTCTAAGACACTGAGTGGCTCAGCGGTCTAAGACACAGAGTGACTCAGCGGTCTAAGACACTGAGTAGCTCAGCGGTCTAATACACTGAGTGGCTCAGCGGTCTAAGACACTGAGTAGCTCAGCAGTCTAAGACACTGAGTGGCTCAGCGGTCTAAGACACTGAGTGGCTCAGCGGTCTAATACACTGAGTGACTCAGCGGTCTAATACACTGAGTGGCTCAGCGGTCTAAGACACTGAGTGACTCAGCGGTCTAAGACACTGAGTGGCTCAGCGGTCTAAGACACTGAGTGACTCAGCGGTCTAATACACTGAGTGGCTCAGCGGTCTAATACACTGAGTAGCTCAGCAGTCTAAGACACTGAGGGGCTCAGCGGTCTAAGACACTGAGTGACTCAGCGGTCTAATACACTGAGTAGCTCAGCAGTCTAAGACACTGAGGCGGTCTAAGACACTGAGTGGCTCAGCACTGAGTCTAAGACACTGAGTGGCTCAGCGGTCTAATACACTGAGTGGCTCAGCGGTCTAATACACTGAGTGGCTCAGCGGTCTAATACACTGAGTGGCTCAGCGGTCTAAGACACTGAGTGGCTCAGCGGTCTAATACACTGAGTGGCTCAGCGGTCTAAGACACTGAGTGGCTCAGCGGTCTAATACACTGAGTGGCTCAGCGGTCTAAGACACTGAGTGGCTCAGCGGTCTAAGAAACTGAGTGACTCAGCGGTCTAATACACTGAGTGACTCAGCGGTCTAATACACTGAGTGACTCAGCGGTCTAATACACTGAGTGACTCAGCGGTCTAA
This sequence comes from Oncorhynchus masou masou, assembly GCF_036934945.1. Taxonomy (NCBI): domain Eukaryota; kingdom Metazoa; phylum Chordata; class Actinopteri; order Salmoniformes; family Salmonidae; genus Oncorhynchus; species Oncorhynchus masou. The sequence goes on from NC_088228.1 coordinate 5,021,986, forward strand.
TACACTGAGTGACTCAGCGGTCTAAGACACATGTTTCGGAGGACGGGATAGTTAGAGAGCCCTGACTTGACCTTTGCCCTCCCAGAAGGAACTCAGTATTTAGGGGAGTTGTAGTGATGAGATTGTAATCATGAAAAAAGGGGGATAATAATAATTGAAGGTATTAGAGAACAGAAGGAACTATATGTAGGGATCTAAAGAAGCCTCACCCTTCCTCCCCTTTCTCTCCGGATTTAGGAGCCCTGTGAACAGAGAGGTGAATCCAGGGAACCCGCTGGAGCCCTGTGAACAGATAGGTGGTTAGAGAACAGAAGGAACTATACAGGGATAGTTAGAGAGCCCTGTGAACAGATAGGTGGTTAGAGAACAGAAGGAACTATACAGGGATAGTTAGAGAGCCCTGTGAACAGAGAGGTGGTTAGAGAACAGAAGGAACTATACATGGATAATTAGAGAGCCCTGTGAACAGAGAGGTGGTTAGAGAACAGAAGGAACTATAAGGGAGAGCCCTGTGAACAGAGAGGTGGTTAGAGAACAGAAGGAACTATACAGGAATAGTTAGAGAGCCCTGTGAACAGAGAGGTGGTTAGAGAACAGAAGGAACTATACAGGGATAGTTAGAGAGCCCTGTGAACAGAGAGGTGGTTAGAGAACAGAAGGAACTATACATGGATAGTTAGAGAGCCCTGTGAACAGAGAGGTGGTTAGAGAACAGAAGGAACTATACATGGATAGTTAGAGAGCCCTGTGAACAGAGAGGTGGTTAGAGAACAGAAGGAACTATACAGGAATAGTTAGAGAGCCCTGTGAACAGAGAGGTGGTTAGAGAACAGAAGGAACTATACAGGATAGTTAGAGAGCCCTGTGAACAGAGAGGTGGTTAGAGACCAGAAGGAACTATACAGGGATAGTTAGAGAGCCCTGTGAACAGAGAGGTGGTTAGAGAACAGAAGGAACTATACAGGAATATTGTCAGTACATGTCAGTACATACACACCAACCAGTAGGTCACATGTCAGTACATACACACCAACCAGTAGGTCACATGTCAGTACATACACACCAACCAGTAGGTCACATGTCAGTACATACACACCAACCAGTAGGTCACATGTCAGTACATACACACCAACCAGTAGGTCACATGTCAGTACATACACACCACAACAACTAGGTCACATGTCAGTACATACACACCACAACAACTAGGTCACATGTCAGTGGACAATAATCAAGGTAAGACAAAACTAGAGGCATGACTTGAAGTCAAAACATTTTTTTTATTACAGACAGACCTCTCCCCATCTTTACAAACATTGAATCTATATGTTTTGACAATGACAGTCTATAATCTTAGGTAACAACAAGTTATTTAGTCTCTTCAACTTGTTCAACAGCCACACCATTCATTACCAGATTCAGCAGAGGTCTAGAGTTTAGGGAATATGTTGTACCAAATACAATGCTCTTACTTTTAGAGATGTTCAGTTTATTGGCCACCCATGCCAACACTGACTCCAACTATTTGTTAAGTGTTTCAGTGACTTCGTTAGCTGTGTTTGCTGATGTGTATATGGTTGAATCATCAGCATACATGGACACACATGCTTTGTTTAATTAACACAGTGGCAGGTCATTGGTAAAAATAGAAAAGAGTAGAGGGCCTAGAGAGCTGCCCTGCGGTTCACCACACTTTACATGAAAACCCTCTGAGTTCTATTAGATAGACGGCTCTGAATCCACTATATGGCCGAAGGTTGAAAAGCGGTTAGAAATATGTTGTTTCAACAACAGGTTATGGTCAGTAATATCGAAAGGCTGTACAATATTCTTATTATCAATTTCTTTCAACCAATCATCAGTCATTTGTCTCAGTGCAGCACATGTTGAGTGCCCTTCTCTACAAGAATGCTGAAAGTCCGTTGTTAATTTGTTCACAGAGAAATAGCATTGTATTTGGTGAAACACAATTTTGTTAAGAGCTGGCAGCAAGCTGATAGGTCGGCTGTTATAACCAGTAAAGGCCGCTTTACCACTCTTGAGTAGCGGAATGACTTTGGCTTCCCTCCAGGCCTGAGGACAAAGACTTTCCTCTAGGCTCAGATTAAAGATCTGACAGATAGGAGTGACTATAGAGTCAGCTACCATCCTCAGTAGCATTCCATCTAAGTTGTTAATGTCATGAGGTTTGTCATTATTGATGAACAACATAAAGGGACACATGAGAATCATGGTAAAAGCGCTTTGCTCTTCAAGGCTCAACACATGAGATGTTAGCTTGTTAGCACCCAGAGAAAAACGACATAAGGGTTTTCACTAGTTACCACAACCACAAAGTCAACATTCGCATGAAAAAAAAATGCAGGTTTTGGTCTTAATTTAAGGTTAGCAGTGTGTATGCTCTCTCATACAGAATGTGTACGTCCATCTGTCTGCCTGTGTCTGCTCTCTCATACAGAATGTGTACGTCCATCTGTCTGCCTGTGTCTGCTCTCTCATACAGAATGTGTACGTCCATCTGTCTGCCTGTGTATGCTCTCTCATACAGAATGTGTACGTCCATCTGTCTGCCTGTGTATGTGTAGACTAAACCCATTCAATCAGACAGCAGGAAAAACAGTGGCACGTGGAGAGAGAGACAGTGAAAAGGATCTCTGTGGCTTAACTGTTTTCTTTACTGCTAAACTGAATGATTAGGAGGGAAGAGGAGAGGATGAGAGGAGTAGAGGAGAGGATGAGAGGAGTAGAGGAGGAGGAAGAGGAGTGGATGAGAGGAGTAGAGGAGAGGATGAGAGGAGTAGAGGAGAGGATGAGAGGAGTAGAGGAGAGGAGGAGGAGGAGGAGCACTGTAACATCACTGTAACGTCACTGTAACATCACTGTAACATCGCTGTAACGTCGCTGTGACGTCACTGTAACGTCACTGTAACGTCACTGTAACAACACTGTAACGTCACTGTAACGTCACTGTAACAACACTGTAACGTCACTGTAACGTCGCTGTAATGTCGCTGTAACGTCGCTGTAACATCACTGTAACGTCACTGTAACGTCACTGTAACATCACTGTAACGTCACTGTAACATCATGCTGTGATACGTACACATACAACTGATCAGAAAGGCCCAGTGCAGAGTCAAAAACGTGATTTTACCTGTGTTTTATATATATTTCAGTCACATATAGAGCGAGATTGGTGGTAGAGTCAGTAACACACAGAGAGATAAACGAACACACAGATACCATAGTCAATTTTGTGCTGTTATCACATACCTTAGGTCCTTGTCTTCCTGGGTAACCGGGTAACCCGGGGACACCAAGTTTACCCTAAACAACAAAAACAACAACAAATAGGGTTACAATAGCAGACTGGCCTGTAAAAACTCACCAAGATGGTGACGATAGTGACATAGAGGTATCAGTACCTTCTCTCCAGCCGACCCGATGGGGCCTGCCTCTCCGTTGGGGCCGGATCGACCTTTGGGTCCCTCAGGTCCGTCTTCACCTCTGGCTCCTAGGACACCAAGCTCTCCCTTGTCTCCTTTGATGCCCATGTCACCTTTGAAACCTGGAAAACCGTCCTCTCCCTGAAACACAGAAGAAAATCTTCAATATCTTTCAATATATTTTTTTTTAAAACGGGCAAGATAAGTTCAAAGGGTCCTCTGAGTCACTTTAAATTGTAAAAAAAAACAACACTATTTAAAATAAAGTATCACATCATACCTAAGTACCTGTATTAAATATACTGTACATCTTTTCTGTGTTGATTTCACATGAGCTGCAAGGCATACATTGCTTCCAAAGTAAACTTGAATGATAGATGTGGACATCTAGTGGTAATATGATGAAATTGCAGTCACTGAATATAGAGATATACTGCCATCTGGTGGTCAGACCTCAGAATGCAGTTTGCCAGTGTAGACATGGAGGCTCTTGTCACAGGATTTTCCCAAACTTGGTCTTCAGGACCTGAACGTTTTTTGTTGTTGTCCTAACACTACACATCTGATTCGTGTTTAGGGGTCTCAAGAGGTGTGTTCGCGAAAACCCTGCTCTATCATTTCACACTTCCCATCTTACCTAGGGTCTACTGTAGTCGTCACTTACTGCAACTAAGCAGTGGAGATATCAAGATATCCTTCTCCAGCATGTACGTAAGCATTTGTTCACTTCTAACTTTGTTGTAAGCCTTTTTTTTGCCATTACGTTGAAAACAGCAGACCCGAGGTCGTTTTTCGTTTTTTTAAAGGAAATCTTATGGTTATGCTCCCGCGTCTAAACATAGCTGGGTTCATCAGCCCTTCAATCGACCAATGAGCTGGGTTCATCAGCCCTTCAATCGACCAATGAGCTGGGTTCATCAGCCCTTCAATCGACCAATGAGCTGGGTTCATCAGCCCTTCAATCGACCAATGAGCTGGGTTCATCAGCCCTTCAATCGACCAATGAGCTGGGTTCATCAGCCCTTCAATCAACCAATGAGCTGGGTTCATCATCCCTTCAATTGACCAATGAGCTGGGTTCATCAGCCCTTCAATCGACCAATGAGCTGGGTTCATCAGCCCTTCAATCGACCAATGAGCTGGGTTCATCAGCCCTTCAATCGACCAATGAGGCAGATAAACAAGCTGAAAAACGTTCATAAGTTTAGAGCAGCTGGCGATAACAACGGCAGCCCATCAATCTACTTTTACATCACATTTGCTACTGTTACCTGTTCGACTTTGGCGTTACGCTAACGCTAGTTAGCATTAGCTGGCAAACCCCCCCCCCCCCCCCCAAAAAAGGACACCGGGGTTACAATAAGGGCCATGGGCCATGGGATCTTTAATGACCTCAGAGAGTCAGGACACCTGATTAACATCCCATTTGAAAGAGAGCAGTGTCACTGCCCTGGGGCATTGGGATATTTTTTTTAGTCCAGAGGACAGAGTGCCTCCTACTGGCCCTCCAACACCACTTCCAGCAGCATCTGGTCTCCCATCCAGAGACCGACCCTGCTTAGCTTCAGAAGGAAGCCAGCACTGGTTAAGCTTAAGATTGATGATGTTGGGGCAATCTGATCCTAGATCTGCAGGTTGAGAACCACTTTCTACCTCTAACACAAAATACGAGGCGGACATATCGTTGTTGTTCACCTTTTCTCCACCACCGCCTTTTAGACCTCTGACACCCTCGGCACCCTGTCGGAGGAAGCAGAGGACCAATACGGTGATTCAACAATATGTCATTTTCCAATGCAGAGTTGACGACTGCTGTTGCATTGTTGTGGTGGGTGTTTGTGTACAACTTATGAATTCAATCAATCAATACATTCATTAATTAACTAATCAATCAATTCATAAATCATGTAAATATCAATTTAACAGTAAGGTCAACGGGTGTGACCCTTGAAGGTCGCTACCTTGACACCTCGTGAGCCAGGGTAGCCAATAGAACCCTGAGGACCAGGATGACCCTACGAGAAAAAAAAAACGAGACAAAAACAGTGTGGTTAGTTGGTGATCGAGATCAGGTAAGGTATGAATGGTAGGGTATGAATGGTGAAAAATGTAACGGTAAGGTATGAATGGTAAGGGTATAACAATGGTGGTAGGTAGTGAATGGTAGGGTATGAATGGTAGGGTATGAATGGTAAGGTATGAATGGTAACGTATGAGTGGTAAGGTATGAGTGGTAACCCCCCCCAAAAAAGGGTATGAATGGTAGGGTATGAATGGTAGGGCCAATGGTAGCCATGAATGGTAAGGTATGAATGGTGAGGTATGAATGGTAAGGTATGAATGGTAAGGTATGAATGGTACACCTGGTGAGGTATGAATGGTGAGGTATGAATTGAGGTATGAATGGTGAGGTATGAATGGTGAGGTATGAATGGTGAGAATGGTGTCACTGGTGAGGTATGAAGGGTGAGGTATGAATGGTGAGGTATGAATGGTGGGAATGGTGATATGAATGGTGAGGTATGAATGGTGAGGGAAGGGTCCAGAGGTATGACAGAATGGTGAGGTATGAATGGTAGGGTTTGAATGGTGGGTATGAATGGTGAGGTATGAATGGTAAGGTTTTGAATGGTGAGGTATGAATGGTAGGGTATTAATGGTGAGGTATGAATGGTATGAGGTATGAATGGTACCATATGAATGGTAGAATGGTACCGACCTGAATGGTAAGGTAGAATGAAGTAAGGTATGAATGGTGAGGTATGATGGTAGGGTATGAATGGTAAGGTATGAATGGTGAGGTATGATGGTAGGGTATGAATGGTAAGGTATGAATGCTAAGGTATGAATGGTAAGGTATGAATGGTAGGGTATGAATGGTAAAAAAACGAGACAAAAACAGTGTGGTTAGTTGGTGATCGAGATCAGGTAAGGTATGAATGGTAGGGTATGAATGGTGAGGTATGAATGGTAAGGTATGAATGGTAAGGTATGAATGGTAGGGTATGAATGGTAGGGTATGAATGGTAGGGTATGAAGGGTGAGGTATGAATGGTGAGGTATGAATGGTAGGGTTTGAATGGTGAGGTATGAATGGTAGGGTATTAATGGTGAGGTATGAATGGTAGGGTATGAATGGTGAGGTATGAATGGTACGGTATGAATGGTGAGGTATGAATGGTGAGGTATGAATGGTAGGGTATGAATGGTAAGGTATGAATGCTAAGGTATGAATGGTAAGGTATGAATGCTAAGGTATGAATGGTAAGGTATGAATGGTGAGGTATGATGGTAGGGTATGAATGGTAAGGTATGAATGGTGAGGTATGATGGTAGGGTATGAATGGTAAGTTATGAATGCTAAGGTATGAATGGTAAGGTATGAATGGTAGGGTATGAATGGTAAAAAAACGAGACAAAAACAGTGTGGTTAGTTGGTGATCGAGATCAGGTAAGGTATGAATGGCAGGGTATGAATGGTGAGGTATGAATGGTAAGGTATGAATGGTAAGGTATGAATGGTAGGGTATGAATGGTAGGGTATGAATGGTAGGGTATGAATGGTGAGGTATGAATGGTAAGGTATGAGTGGTAAGGTATGAGTGGTATGGTATGAGTGGTAGGGTATGAATGGTAGGGTATGAATGGTAGGGTATGAATGGTAGGGTATGAATGGTAAGGTATGAATGGTGAGGTATGAATGGTAAGGTATGAATGGTAAGGTATGAATGGTAGGGTATGAATGGTAGGGTATGAATGGTGAGGTATGAATGGTGAGGTATGAATGGTGAGGTATGAAGGGTGAGGTATGAATGGTGAGGTATGAATGGTAGGGTTTGAATGGTGAGGTATGAATGGTACGGTATGAAGGGTGAGGTATGAAGGGTGAGGTATGAAGGGTGAGGTATGAATGGTGAGGTATGAATGGTAGGGTTTGAATGGTGAGGTATGAATGGTGAGGTATGAATGGTGAGGTATGAAGGGTGAGGTATGAATGGTAGGGTTTGAATGGTGAGGTATGAATGGTAGGGTTTGAATGGTGAGGTATGAATGGTGAGGTATGAATGGTAAGGTATGAAGGGTGAGGTATGAATGGTGAGGTATGAATGGTAGGGTTTGAATGGTGAGGTATGAATGGTAGGGTATTAATGGTGAGGTATGAATGGTAGGGTATGAATGGTGAGGTATGAATAGTACGGTATGAATGGTGAGGTATGAATGGTAGGGTATGAATGGTAAGGTATGAATGCTAAGGTATGAATGGTAAGGTATGAATGGTAAGGTATGAATGGTAAGGTATGAATGGTGAGGTATGATGGTTGGGTATGAATGGTAAGGTATGAATGGTGAGGTATGATGGTAGGGTATGAATGGTAAGGTATGAATGCTAAGGTATGAATGGTAAGGTATGAATGGTAGGGTATGAATGGTAAGGTATGAATGCTAAGGTATGAATGGTAAGGCATGAATGGTAAGGTATGAATGGTAAGGTATAAATGGCAAGGTATTAATGGTAAGGTATGAATGGTAAGGTATGAATGGTAAGGTATGAATCTAATAAATGAAATCAGACTTACAACGCCTCCTTTAAGTCCTGGAGGACCCTCCTTCCCTGGGTGACCCTGGAAGAAACATTGGGGTCAGACAACTATATGATATGGCATTATTAACATACTACTAGACTAAAACTATAGTAAAACTACTACTGTAGTACTACTTCAACTATATGATATGGCATTATTAACATACTACTAGACTAAAACTATAGTAAAACCACTACTGTAGTACTACTTCAACTATATGATATGGCATTATTAACATACTACTAGACTAAAACTATAGTAAAACTACTACTGTAGTACTACTTCAACTATATGATATGGCATTATTTACTATATTTACTCTACTATACTGGTAATACATATACACACACATATATATATATATATATATATATATATACACATATATATACAATGCATTTTAGACTCGCGTCAGGGACAATTTTAGCATTTTAGCTAACCCTAACCCTTTTCCTAACCTTAACCTAATTCTCCTAGCCTTCTGCATATGTTCTCCTGGCCTGCTACGAAACATCACTTCTGCTAGTCAAAACCTGCAGGCCTGCTCTGAGAACAGTTTCCACTAATGTATTACACCTAGTCTGTGCCTAACAGGAAGTTGATTGTTTTTAACAGGAAGTGGTAATAAGACTCACAGGAGGACCATCGGCACCACCCAGACCTGCCAATCCCTGACGACCTGACGGTCCCTAGATGGAGAGATATATACAGAGAGAGAAGATAGAGAGCAAGAGAAAGAGAGAGAGAGAAAGAGAGAGAGAGAGAAAGAGAGAGAGAGAAAGAGAGTGGGACCCAACCACACACACAATTAGACTCAACCAAATCATGAGACAACAAAAATATAATTATTTGACACATTGGAAAGAATTAACAGAAAAAACAGAGCAAACGAGAATGCTATTTGGCCCTACACAGAGTCCACGTTGGCAGAATACCTGACCACTGTGACTGACCCAAACTTAAGAAAAGCTTTGACTATGTACAGACTCAGTGAGCATAGCCTTGCTATTGAGGAAGGCCGCCGTAGGCAGACATGGCTCTCAAGAGAAGACAGGCTATGTGCTCACTGCCCACAAAATGGTCAACCAGTGAACCATGTTTATTTATTTCCCCCTTTGTACTTAGCCATTTGCACATTGTTACAACACTGTATATTTACATAATATTTGAAATGTCTTTATTCTTTTGTAACTTCTGTGAGTGTAATGTTTACAGTACATTTGTATTGTTTATTTCACTTTTGTTTATTTATCGACATCACTTGCTTTGGTAGTGTTAACATATGTTTCCCAAGCCAATAAAGCCCCTTGAATTGACCGAGAGAGAGAGAGAGAGAGAGAGAGAGAGAGAGAGAGAGACAGAGACAGAGACAGAGAGAGAGAGAGAGAGAGAGAGAGAGAGAGAGAGAGAGAGAGAGAGAGAGAGAGAGAGAGAGACAGAGAGAGAGAGAGAGATAGAGAGAGCCTATGGTTTTAAAACCAATGAGTCTGTTGAATCACTTATATGGTCAGACTGAGAAATCCATCTAAAAACAACAGAGAAGGGTCTCTCTCACACACACACACACACACACACTTACCTTTTCACCAGGCGGTCCGATTGGACCTTGAGGACCAACAAGACCCTAGAAGAAATAATATAGACCATCAATGTTAAACAGCAGTCCAGGTGTACGCCACAAATTGCACACTATTCCCTGTGTAGTGCACTACATTTTGCCCAGAGCCCTATAAGTAGTGCACTATTAAAAGGCATTAGGTTACCATTTGGTACGTATCTCTGTCCTCTCATTCACAATCAGTTACAGTCATATACCAGATGAAGGTGACCTGTCCTTGACGTGGGAAGATGCAGAATTGAAATGAAAAACAGTTCCTCGTTCAGAAATGAACAGCCATTCTATGTGGATGGCCGTTCCGGGTGGCCCTGTGCTGTACTGTCCACGCTCTGAGCATCCACAAGTCTGCTATAATCTCTGAACACAAGCGGACTCCAATAATGTCTCAATGATGTTCAACACCGTAATATCGGAGCTGTTTCATGTCAGACATAGTTCCAGAATCAATGATCCCCTGTGTAGCTGTCAACTGGACAGTGGAATTGATTTAACTCTGTAAATCCAAACAAGATTTGTGTCATTTTGAAGGTAATGAAAAGAGCAGCTCTTCCTATAACAGTCTATAGAAAGAGAGAGAGAGAGAGAGAGAGAGAGAGAGAGATAAATAAATAGAGTGATAAATATTCCTCACAAAGAGATTCATTATTCACAGAAATTACTAAACATATTCCAAATTTTTACAGATTGAACCCAGAGGAAAAACTAAGAATACTCATGGGCGAAGGAGCAATGGCTCCTCTTGCAGCCAAATATGTATTTTCCTGCCATAGCCTGAGGGACACTGAATAATAACATCTGCATAGTAAGCAGTAACTTAATTATTATTGTTATTACTGTAATTATTATTATTTTTGTATTTAATTTTGTATTATTATTTACTACACTTTTATATTTTATATTTGCTATCATTTAGAATTTTGTTACAATGTATATTGTATACATTGTTGCTTTGGCAATATTGACACAATGTTTTTCATGCCAATAAAGCAGCTTGAATTTGAATTTGAATTTTGAGAGAGAAATACATGCACCACTAACGGTCTGCTGTTGTTACTTACTTGTGGTCCAGGGATGCCCTGTTGACCGGCAGGCCCTGACTCTCCTTGTATGCCCTGAATGGAACAGAGAGAGAGACTCGATCAGATTGTCTGTAGTCAACAGTCAACCTGAGTAGAACGGAGAGAGACTACCGTAGATCCGAATACTGTATTTCAGAAACTACTGTAGATCAGAGACACCGTAGATCAGAGACACCGTAGATCAGATTGTAGAACAGATTGTAGATCAGAGACTATTAGATTTCAGAAACTACTGTATTTCAGAAACTACTGTAGACCAGATGTTGTACAGTAAACTTGGCCTACTGATAATGTTTGTGTACTTTGAATGAATGCAAAACTCTGTTTAAGTTGCCTACACTATAGTTTAAGTAGCCCCACTATAGTTTAAGTAGCCTAGACTACAGTTTAAGTAGTCTACACTACAGTTTAAGTAGCCTAGACTACAGTTTAAGTAGTCTACACTACAGTTTAAGTAGCCTAGACTACAGTTTAAGTAGTCTACACTACAGTTTAAGTAGCCTACACTACAGTTTAAGTAGTCTACACTACAGTTTCCGTAGCCTAGACTATAGTTTAAGTAGCCTAGACTACAGTTTAAGTAGCCTAGACTACAGTTTAAGTAGTCTACACTACAGTTTAAGTAGCCTAGACTACAGTTTAAGTAGTCTACACTACAGTTTAAGTAGCCTACACTACAGTTTAAGTAGTCTACACTACAGTTTCCGTAGCCTAGACTATAGTTTAAGTAGCCTAGACTACAGTTTAAGTAGCCTAGACTACAGTTTAAGTAGCCAAGACTAGAGTCTAAGTAGCCTACACTAGAGTCTAAGTAGTCTAGACTACAGTCTAAGTAGCCTAGACTAGAGTTTAAGTAGCCTAGACTAGAGTTTAAGTAGCCTACACTAGAGTCTAAGTAGCCTAGACTAGAGTCTAAGTAGCCTAGACTAGAGTCTAAGTAGCCTAGACTAGAGTCTAAGTAGTGTGGACTAGAGTCTAAGTAGCCTGGACTAGAGTTTAAGTAGCCTAGACTAGAGTTTAAGTAGCCTAGATTAGAGTCTAAGTAGCCTAGATTTTAAGTAGCCTAGACTAGAGTCTAAGTAGCCTAGACTAGAGTCTAAGTAGCCTAGAGTTTAAGTAGCCTAAACTAGAGTTTAAGTAGCCTAGACTAGAGTCTAAGTAGCCTAGAGTTTAAGTAGCCTAGACTAGTCTAAGTAGCCTAGACTAGAGTCTAAGTAGCCTAGACTAGAGTCTAAGTAGCCTAGACGAGACATGAACAAACTGTTGTTATGCCCTCCCCCTGGGCCACTTCCTGATACCAGCTCTGATGAAGTGGATCGAAGACATTTTCCACTTTGACTGGTTTGGATTCTGAACTCGGGAATTGTGAGAGAAAAAAACAACAACAACATTGAATATAGAGCTTCACACAGACAGGAAACGGTTTAACAATAACAGAGCTGCCTGGAACTGCGTGTTAGTCATGTCCTTGTTGAGACTATGCTGCCCCGTTCAACAAGACACAGGTCTACACAGAGGGAAGGGGGCCTTTGAGATGGTTGAGGATGTTGGTGGGGCGTTTTGTACTGTTGTTTGTTAAAGGCCCAAGTGTCGTAAAAAAAAGAAACACGATTGTCCCGTGTTTTATATATAATTACACACTATGAGGTTGTAACAATACTGTGAAATTGTGAAAATTCCTGGTTAGGGCTGTGTGTAGTGATATATAATGACCCTCTGTCTGGTTAGGGCTGTGTGTAGTGATATATAATGACCATCTGTCTGGTTAGGGCTGTGTGTAGTGATGTATAATGACCATTTGTCTGGTTAGGGATGTGTGTAGTGATGTATAATGACCATCTGTCTGGTTAGGGCTGTGTGTAGTGATATATAATGACCATCTGTCTGGTTAGGGCTGTGTGTAGTGATGCATAATGACCCTCTGTCTGGTTAGGGTTGTGTGTAATGATTTATAATGAATAATCAGATACACTTTCTCACCTGGTTTCCTTTGGGACCAGCTTGGCCGTCCAGCCCAGCAAGACCCTGTGAACATATTTAAGACACGTTTAGTTTTAACAGCTTTAGCAGCATTGCAGTAGTATTGCAGTAGCATTGCAGTAGTATTGCAGTAACATTGCAGTAGTATTGCAGAAGCATTGCAGTAGCATTGCAGTAGTATTGCAGAAGCATTGCAGTAGTATTGCAGTAGCATTGCAGTAGCATTGCAGTAGCATTGCACTAGCATTGCAGTAGTATTGCAGAAGCATTGCAGTAGTATTGCAGTAGCATTGCAGTAGCATTGCAGTAGCATTGCAGTAGTATTGCAGTAGTATTGCAGCATCATTGCAGTAGCATTGCAGTAACATTGCAGTAACATTGCAGTAGCATTGCAGTAGTATTGCAGTATTGTAGAGGTACTGTATACATACACGCTGTCCAGTAGTAGCGCAGTAGTATTGCAGCAGCATTGCAGTAGCATTGCAGTAACATTGCAGTAGCATTGCAGTAGCATTGCAGTAGTATTGCAGAAGCATTGCAGTAGTATTGCAGTAGTATTGCAGTAGCATTGCAGTAGCATTGCAGTAACATTGCAGTAGTATTGCAGTAAAATTGCAGTAATATTGAAGTAGCATTGCAGTAGCTTTGCAGTAGCATTGCAGTAGCATTGCAGTATTGTAGAGGTACTGTATACATACACGCTGTCCACCAGTCCCAGGGGATCCTCTAGGACCAAGCAACCCTCTAGGACCCTGTAAAACAGAAACATGTACATGTCAGACACATAAACACACATATAAACATTACAATTCTAAACAGCAAGTGTTGTTCGAGGGTGATTTTGCAACTCCGGGGACTTTTGGCATTGTTGAAAAAAATAAATATGAAATACTTTTTTTCATTTTGTTTTTCATTTTGTCAGGAACCATTAACTGGTAATGGTGGAAACCATTTTATATTCAACACATTTCCCCCAAAACACTTTCTCCAGACGTTTTCCTATTTATTTTGATCCATGTACAGTGGGGCAAAAAAGTATTTAGTCAGCCACCAATTGTGCAAGTTCTTCCACTTAAAAAGATGAGAGAGGCCTGTAATTTTCATCATAGGTACACTTCAACTTTGAGAAAATCACATTGTAGGATTTTTAATGAATTTATTTGCAAATTATGGTGGAAAATAAGTATTTGGTCAATAACAAAAGTTTATCTCAATACTTTGTTATATACCCTTTGTTGGCAATGACAGAGCTCAAATGTTTTCTGTAAGTCTTCACAAGGTTTTCACACACTGTTGCTGGTATTTTGACCCATTCCTCCATGCAGATCTCCTCTAGAGCAGTGATGTTTTGGGGCTGTTGCTGGGCAACATGGACTTTCAACTCCCTCCAAAGATTTTCTATGGGGTTGAGATCTGGAGACTGGCTAGGCCACTCCAGGAACTTGAAATGCATTCTTACGAAGCCACTCCTTCGTTGCCCGGGCGGTGTGTTTGGGATCATTGTCATGCTGAAAGACCCAGCCATGTATCATCTTCAATGCCCTTGCTGATGGAAGGAGGTTTTCACTCAAAATCTCACGATACATGGCCCCATTCATTCTTTCCTTTACATGGATTAGGCGTCCTGGTCCCTTTGAAGAAAAACAGCCCCAAAGCATGATGTTTACACCCCAATGCTTCACAATAGGTATGGTGTTCTTTGGATGCAACTCAGCATTCTTTGTCCTCCAAACACAACGAGTTGAGTTTTTACCAAAAAGTTATATTTTGGTTTCATCTGACCATATGACATTCTCCCAATCTTCTTCTGGATCATCCAAATGCTCTCTAGCAAACTTCAGACAGGCCTGGACATGTACTGGCTTAAGCAGGTTGACACGTCTGGCACTGCAGGATTTGAGTCCCTGGCGGCGTAGTGTGTTACTGATGGTAGGCTTTGTTACTTTGGTCCCAGCTCTCTGCAGGTCATTCACTAGGTCCCCCGTGTGGTTCTGGGATTTTTGCTCACCATTCTTGTGATCATTTTGACCCCATGGAGTGAGATCTTGCGTGGAGCTCTTAAATACCAGCTGGGACCAGCAGCTCTTAAATACCAGCTGGGACCAGCAGCTCTTAAATACCAGCTGGGACCAGCAGCTCTTAAATACCAGCTGGGCCAGCAGCTCTTAAATACCAGCTGAGCCATCAGCTCTTAAATACCAGCTGGGACCAGCAGCTCTTAAATACCAGCTGGGACCAGCAGCTCTTAAATACCAGCTGGGACCAGCAGCTCTTAAATACCAGCTGGGACCAGCAGCTCTTAAATACCAGCTGGGACCAGCAGCTCTTAAATACCAGCTGGGACCAGCAGCTCTTAAATACCAGCTGAGCTATCAGCTCTCAAATACCAGCTGGGCCAGCAGCTCTTAAATACCAGCTGAGCCATCAGCTCTTAAATACCAGCTGAGCTTTGGTCCCAGCTCTCTGCAGGTCATTCACTAGGTCCCCTGTGTGGTTCTGCTGGGCCAGCAGCTCTTAAATACCAGCTGGGCCACCTCATTGTTAACTTACAGAGACACCAGTCTCAAGGATGGTTAACTCTGGAAATCTCTTCAGTCGCCACTGAGTTAGGTTAATCTGCTTTTATTTTTTTGCACCTCACTTGTGGAACGATCGTCAAGGCTCTCTAAAGTTGGATGAATTGGTGCCCTCTTTTATTTTTTTTAAGTAAACAAATGAATAATAAAACATGAAATGTTTTCTCATAAATCAACCCCCCGGGGAACACAACAAAGCCCGTAGTTGCAGAATCATCAGTGGTGTTGGCAGAATGTACAGTGTCCACTGAAGTCGAGCTGAGAAATAGCAACACTGACCTCATGTGGCCATTATGGTAACTACAAGTAATTTACTGCTCACTGATCTGTATTTACTGCAGTCTTTTGTCTTTTGGACATTTGTACAATAAATAGGACAGAGAAAATTGGGCCATACAGACCAAACATTGAGGATATCTTTCTATGGTTCATATGAGGCCAGCCAGGAGGAGAATGAAGTTATCTCTCATGGGTAAAATGAGAAAAGCTTCTCAAGCTATATATCTCCTGTTTTCTATTTTCATTCCTATATATTTCCTGTGAGGAGCTATTAGATACTCCAACTCTGTCTGTCGCACACATCTCACCAAGGGAAACATTACTAATGCGATGGACAAGGCAGGAAGGAGTGACATTATGAGTCTTCAGGAGGGTAAGGAGAGGAGACGTGGACAGAGGTAGGGAGAGGTGGGAAGTAGGGGAGGAAGAGTCGAAGTGGACAGAGGTAGGGAGAGGAGGGAAGTAGGGAGAGGTAGGGAGAGGAGGGAAGTAGGGGAGGAAGAGGAGAAGTGGACAGAGGTAGGGAGAGGAGGGAAGTAGGGGAGGAAGAGGAGAAGCGGACAGAGGTAGGGAGAGGAAGGAAGTAAGGAGAGGTAGGGAGAGGAGGGAAGTAGGGGAGGAAGAGGAGAAGTGGACAGAGGTAGGGAGAGGAGGGAAGTAGGGAAAGGTAGGGAGAGGAGGGAAGTAGGGGAGGAAGAGGAGAAGTGGACAGAGGTAGGGAGAGGAGGGAAGTAGGGAGAGGTAGGGAGAGGAGGGAAGTAGGGAGAGGAAGGGAGAGGGGGAAGTAGGGAGAGGTAGGGAGAGAAGGGAAGTAGCGAGAGGTAGGGAGAGGTAGGGAGAGGAGGGAAGTAGGGAGAGGTAGGGAGAGGAGGGAAGTAGGGAGAGTTAGTGAGAGGGGGAAGTAGGGAGAGGTAGGGAGAGAAGTAGGGAGAGGTAGGGATAGGAGGGAAGTAGCGAGAGGTAGGGAGAGGAGGGAAGTAGGGGAGAGGAGGGAAGTAGGGGAGAGGTAGGGAGAGGAGGGATAGGAGGGAAGTAGGGGAGAGGTAGGGAGAGGAGGGAAGTAGGGAGAGGTAGGGAGAGAAGTAGGGAGAGGTAGGGATAGGAGGGAAGTAGCGAGAGGTAGGGAGAGGAGGGAAGTAGGGGAGAGGAGGGAAGTAGGGGAGAGGTAGGGAGAGGAGGGAGAGGAGGGAAGTAGGGGAGAGGTAGAGAGAGGAGGGAAGTAGGGAGAGGTAGGGAGAGGTGGGAAGTAGGGGAGAGGTAGGGAAGTAGGGGAGAGGTAGGGAGAGGAGGGAAATGGGGAGAAGAGAAGTGGTGAGAGGTAGGGAAAGGAGGGAAGTGGGGAGGGAGAGGAGGGAAGTAGGGGATGGAGAGGAGGGAAGTTGGGGCTCTCCTCTAGAGGAGAGGAGAGAAGTAGGGGAGGGAGAGGAGAAGTGGGGAGAGGAGAAGTGGTGAGTGGTAGGGAGAGGAGGGAAGTGGGGAGAAGAGAAGTGGTGAGATGTAGGGAGAGGAGGGAAGTGGGGAGGGGAGAAGTGGTGAGTGGTAGGGAGAGGAGGGAAGTGGGGAGAAGAGAAGTGGTGAGAGGTAGGGAGAAGAGGGAAGTGGGGAGGGAGAGGAGGGAAGTAGGGGAGGGAGAGGAGAAGTTGGGAGAGGTAGGGAGAGGAGGGAAGTAGGGAGAGGTAGGGAGAGGAGAGGAGGGAAGTGGGAGAGGAGAAGTTGGAAGAGGTAGGGAGAGGAGGGAAGTAGCGAGAGGTAGGGAGAGAAGAGGAGAGGAGGGAAGTGGGGAGAGGTAGGGAGAGAAGAGGAGAGGGAAGTGGGGGAGGGAGAATAAAAGTTGAGAGAGGTAGGGAGAGGAGGGAAGTAGGGAGGGAGAGGAGGGAAGTGGGGGAGGGAAAGGAGAAGTGATGAGAGGTAGGGAGAGGAGGTAAGTGGGGGAGGGAAAGGAAAGAAGATGAAAAGTGGTAAGAGATCGCTTTGTCAATGTGAAAATATGTTTCCCATCCCAATAAAGCCCCTTAAATTGATATTGAAATTAAATTGAATTGATAAGGAGGGAAGAAAGGGAGGGGATGAAGGGTTTGGGAGAGGAGAAGTGGGGAGAGGTAGGGAGAGGAAGGAGGGGAGAGGAAGGAGGGAAGGAGAAGTGTGGAGAGGTAGGGAGAGGAAGGAGGGGAGAGATGAGGAGGGAAGGAGAAGTGCGGAGAAGGCGATTGGGGAAAAGAAGGTTGGGATGAAAGTGCAAAGAGAGAAGGGTGGGGTCTTCTGTTGAAGTAATTGATGTAATGGGCATAGAGGGGAAGTGGGCAGGTAAGAAGTGTGTGTGTGTGTGTGTTTGGATTATGTGTGTGTTGGGGGAAGGAGACTGAGGCGTTTAGGTGATGTCATCTTCAACTTCTGGGCCACTATTTTCCTTGCACCTCTGCAAGTCTGTCTGAAGCATAATACTCTGATACACAAGTCTTATCTTTGACAATGGTATTTTACACATTAGAAAATACTTACACTCTCTCCAGCCAGACCCCTCTGTCCGATCTCACCGTCCTCGCCCTGTCGAGAAGAGAGTGAAGGTTATTGTGGAATAGAGGGAGAGGTTTATCAGACAGCATCATGGGATGTGTAGTTTGGGGGTACTCACTCTCTGGCCATCCTCTCCTGGAGCACCTGGAGAGCCGGTGGACCCCAGCTCACCCTGCAGAGAGAGAGATGTCTTGACTGTCTTTACTCTGTCTCTATCTGTCTTTATTCTGTCT
Source organism: Oncorhynchus masou masou (assembly GCF_036934945.1). Taxonomy (NCBI): domain Eukaryota; kingdom Metazoa; phylum Chordata; class Actinopteri; order Salmoniformes; family Salmonidae; genus Oncorhynchus; species Oncorhynchus masou. Next base: position 5,040,294 of record NC_088228.1, read on the forward strand.
TTATTCTGTCTTTATTCTGTCTTTTTTTTAACCTTTATTTTACTAGGCAAGTCAGTTAAGAACAAATTCTTATTTTCAATGACGGCCTAGTCATTGGACCTAGTGGGTTAACTGCCTGTTCAGGGGCAGAACGACAGATTTGTACCTTGTCAGCTTGGGGATTTGAACTTGCAACCACTAGGCTACCCTGCCGCCCCCCTTTACTCTGTCTTTACTCTGTCTTTACTCTGTCTTTATCTATCTTTACCGTCTTTATTCTGTCTTTACTCTGTCTTTACTCTGTCTTTACTCTGTCTTTATCTATCTTTACTGTCTTTATTCTGTCTTTAATCTGTCTTTACTGTCTTTACTCTGTCTTTACTCTGTCTTTACCCTGTCTTTATTCTGTCTTTACTCTGTCTTTACTCTGTCTTTATACTGTCTTTACTATGTATTTACTGTCTTTACTCTGTATTTACTGTCTTTACTCTGTCTTTACTCTGTCTTTACTGTCTTTACTGTCTTTACTCTGTCTTGACTGTCTTTATTCTGTCTTTACTCTGTCTTTACTCTGTCTTGACTGTCTTTATTCTGTCTTTACTCTGTCTTTACTCTGTCTTTACTCTGTCTTTACTGTCTTTACTGTCTTTACTCTGTCTTTACTCTGTCTTTACTGTCTTTACTCTGTCTTTACTCTGTCTTTACTCTGTCTTTACCCTGTCTTTATTCTGTCTTTACTCTGTCTTTACTCTGTCTTTACTCTGTCTGCTCTGTCATGTTGTAATACAGAGTCCTGTGTCTGGAAATGCTCTTGCTTTGTGATCTCTTTATTTCCAGACTAGACAGAGCCCAGAATTACACAAACTACAACTCCATTTTCACTAAGGCTCTTCTCTTTACCAGAGGACAGTTCAGCCCGGTCTGGTGGATCCTCTCCCACTATGATTGGGTCAATGTTATAATGTGTTTCTAATGTCTGTCAACACTGGGGCGGTGAACGTAGGCTGAGGCACTAATGTAGACACACACACACACACACACACACACACACACACACACACACACACACACACACACACACACACACACACACACACACATACACACACACACACTTAAATACACATCAGCCCTCTCTCTATCCTGTCACTGATTGGACACTACAGTTAGAGTCCAGTAATGAGTGAGTCTTGAGCTTCACAGATTGATAGCTTGGTAACAGTGATGTCATTTGAAGGTATTTTCAGACACGACTTGGACTGTCAGACGTTTGCACATATTTACAGACAGCATGCTGATTGGTCGGTTTTAGATTAACGGGCGAGCACAGTTTTGACGGTCATCATTCTGCATCGTTCCCCGAACCACCACTCTGTGTTACACCTACCCTGTGTCCCTTCTCTCCCGGGAGACCTGGGAGCCCGTCGAAACCTCGGTCCCCCTGTACAGGTCACAGCCGGACAACAACAACAGGAGAGGTCAACATCACGTCACACATACACGTCACATTACCACAATGTGACTAGACAAAGTTACAGTAGTTAAAGTATAGAGACTGAACATAGTACCACATAATGATCTGTTTAATAGATCAACTTTAGAGACTAAATACATGTATATTTATTGGATACCTGTAGCAGTGGTTGTACATACCTTACCCCCCGACTCTCCTGGCATACCCCTGGCACCGTCAGCTCCGTTGCGACCCTGTGGGGAACATACCAGACGTCAGTGGAAGGATACACACATACAGTATACATAATAATAATACAGGTGATAATGGTAATAGTAAAAATAATAATAACAATAGTAATAATAACAACAAAAACAACAACAACAATAATAATAACAGCAACAATAACAATAACAATAACAATAAAAATAACAACAATAACAATGATAATCACAACAACAATAAAAACAACAACAACAATAATAGTAATAATAATAACAGCAACACCAACAACAATAATAATAACAATAATAACAACAACAACAACAATAATAATAATAATACCAATAATAATAATAACAACAATAAGAATAACAATAATAATAACAACAATAAAAACAACAACAATAATACCAATAATAATAACAGTTGTTGTATCAAAAGAGGTAATTGGGTTCATCTGACTTTAGAGAAAGACACACACACACACACACACACACACACACACACACACACACACACACACACACACACACACACACACACACACACACACACACACACACACACACACACACACACACACACACACACACACACACACACACACAGTTCATCTGGAGGATATTTTGGCTGTCTACTCTCTTCAGGTCACTATAGGCTGGATTCAAACCATTGGCTGGCCTCAGCTCCCTCTGCCAGTGAGGAGTTTGCTCGCTACGACGCGTGGCGAAACAATAACACACTGTACTGACACAGCCAATCACATTAACTCTTATCTTATCTTACCCTCTTTCCTGCTTTTCCAGGTGAGCCAGTTGGACCCTGAAGACCTCTGGGACCCTACAGAGAGAGACAGAGAGAGAGAGAGAGAGAGAGAGAGAGAGAGAGAGAGAGAGAGAGAGAGAGAGAGAGAACGAGAGAGAGGAACTTTTACATAATGTAGAACATATTCATGCATTGGTTAAAAATAATAGATATTTTACCTCTTTATTCAGAGAAATCTACAACACAGTCTTGCGCTCAAGTGACCTGGGTTAAACCCAGTGGGTCACATATCCTAGTAGAGGGATCTAACATGATTCTCACCTGAGGACCGTTCTCTCCTCCGTCTCCCTTCAGTCCATTAGGTCCAGGTCCACCCTGAGGACACATCAATCAATCAATCAATAAATCATCAGCAGTTGTCACAAAGAGCTTTACAGAAACCCAGCCTGAAATCACCAAGAGCTTTACAGATACCCAGCCTGAAATCACCAAGAGCTTTACAGAAACCCAGCCTGAAATCACCAAGAGCTTTACAGATACCCAGCCTGAAATCACCAAGAGCTTTACAGAAACCCAGCCTGAAATCACAAAGGAGAACAATGGAAAAGGAGAGAGGAACCAGGCTCTGAGGAAGCCTAGTGAGGAACCAGGCTCTGAGGGAACCAAGAGAGGAACCAGGAACCAGGCTCTGAGGGAACCGAGAGAGGATCCAGGCACCAGGCTCTGAGGGAACCTAGAGAGGAACCAGGCTCTGAGGAAACCTAGAGAGGATCCAGGAACCAGGCTCTGAGGGAACCTAGAGCGGAACCAGGTTCTGAGGGAACCAAGAGAGGAACCAGGAACCAGGCTCTGAGGGAACCGAGAGAGGATCCAGGAACCAAGCTCTGATGGAACCTAGAGAGGAACCAGGCTCTGAGGGAACCTAGAGAGGAACCAGGCTCTGAGGGAACCTAGAGAGGAACCAGGCTCTAAGGGAACCTAGAGAGAAACCAGGGGGTGGCCAGTCCACACGACAATACTTTAAAGGCACAGTCCAAACTAAAATTCTCCCCATTTGGTAGTTACAGTTTTGTCCCATCACGACAACTCCCCTAAGGACTTGAGGGAGGTGAAGGTCGAGAGTCATGCATCCTCTGAAACCGGACCCTACCAAGCCACACTGCTTCTTGACACACTGCTCGCTTAACCCGGAAGCCAACCGCACCAATGTGTCAGAGGAAACACCGTTCAGGTGGCGCCCGAAGTCAGCTTGCAGGCGCCCGACGCTAAGCAAATGGTGCGCCGCCTCATGGGTCTCCCGGTCACGGCCGGCTGTGACACAGCCTGTGATCGAACCCGAGGCTGTAGTGACGTCTCTAGCACTGCGACGCAGTGGCTTAGACCGCTGCACCACTCGAGAGGCCAAAACCCGTTCAATGGTTTTTAACAGACAAACAAGCCATGATAGCCTAACAATACCTACACCAACTAGGTTACAGACAAAGCGTATTAAACATTACGCATTTGTCCCATGTGGCTCAGTTGGTGTAACATTGCGATTGCAAAGGCAAGTTTGTGGTTTTTTACAGAGGACCAGTACAAACAATGTATCCACCAGAAGATGCTCTGGATCAGAGAGTCTGTTAAATGACGCACTACTGTAGTGGCTCTGGATCAGAGAGTCTGTTAAATGACTCACTACTGTAGTGGCTCTGGATCAGAGAGTCTGCTAAATGACTCACTACTGTAGTGGCTCTGGATCAGAGAGTCTGCTAAATGACTCACTACTGTAGTGGCTCTGGATCAGAGAGTCTGTTTTAAAAGACTCACTACTGTAGTGGCTCTGGATCAGAGAGTTTGTTAAATGACTCACGACTGTAGTGGCTCTGGATCAGAGAGTCTATTAAATGACTCACTACTGTAGTGGCTCTGGATCAGAGAGTTTGTTAAATGACTCACTACTGTAGTGGCTCTGGATCAGAGAGTCTGCTAAATGACTCACTACTGTAGTGGCTCTGGATCAGAGAGTCTGCTAAATGACTCACTACTGTAGTGGCTCTGGATCAGAGAGTCTGCTAAATGACTCACTACTGTAGTGGCTCTGGATCAGAGAGTCTGCTAAATGACTCACTACTGTAGTGGCTCTGGATCAGAGAGTCTGTTAAATGAATCACTACTGTAGTGGCTCTGGATCAGAGAGTTTGTTAAATGACTCACGACTGTTGTGGCTCTGGATCAGAGAGTCTGTTAAATGACTCACTACTGTAGTGGCTCTGGATCAGAGAGTCTGTGAGATTCTCTGGTCTGATGAAACCAAGATTGAAATCTATGGCCTGAATGCCAAGCGTCATGTCTGGGGGAAACCTGGCACCATCCCTACGGTGAAGCATGGTGGTGGCAGCATCATGCTGAGGGGATGTTTTTCAGAGGCAGGGACTGGGAGACTAGTCAGGATCGAGGGAAAGATGAACGGAGCAAAGTACAGAGAGATCCTTGATGAAAACCTTCTCCAGTGCTCAGGACCTCAGACTGGGGTGAAGGTTCCCCTTCCAACAGGACAATGACCCTAAGCACACTCCCCATCCAACCTGACAGAGCTTGAGAGGATCTGGAGAAAATAATGGGAGAAACTCCCCAAATACAGGTGTACCAAGATTGTAGCGTCATACCCAAGAAAACTCGAGGGTGTAGTCACTGCAGAAGGTGCTTCAACAAAATATGGAAAAAGTCAAGGGGTCTGAATACTTTCCGAATACACCCTATACCTGTTGCCAGGACAACTATGTTCTGTTCAGCCTGACATTTAAAAAAAAATGAACCTTTATTTAACTTGGCAAGTCAGTTAAGAACAAGTTCTTATTTACAATGACGGCCTACCCCGAACAAACCCGGACAATGCTGGGCCAATTGTGCGCCGCCCTATGGGACTCCCAATCACGGCCGGATGTGATTCAGCCTGGATTCAAACCAGGGACTGTAGTGATGCCTACTTGCACTGAGATGCAGTGCCTTAGACCACTGCGCCACTCGGAAGCCCCAAGTGGCATGTCAATACGTTGCACTTAGCATAAATAATAGCTGGATGGATATAACGTGTTTTCATCAATGTTTTCCTCTCCATGCCAAACATACTGGCTGAACATCACATTGTGTGTGTGTGCGTGTGTGTGTGTGCGTGTGCGTGTGTGCGTGTGTGAGAGACTCACCAAAGGCCCAGATCTTCCTGACATTCCCATTGGCCCAGGAGAACCCCTCATGGAGAGCTGTGATTGGACAGAGAGCTCATCATAAACGACAGCGAGATAACAAGCTTTTTTACACAGTCCATATACAACCCTATCCACCTGATCCAGGACCTTCCAAATCTAATCAAAGTGTATTTGTCCAAGGTGCCGAGTACAACAGGTACAACCTTACAGTGAAATGCTAACTTACAAGCCCTTAACCAACAATGCAGTTTGAAGATAAATAAGTGTGAAGTAAAAATAGATAAGTAAAAAATAGATTAGTAAAAAAAATAGATAAGTAAAAATAGCTAAATAAAAATAGATAAGTAAAAAAAATAGATAAGTAAAAAAATAGCTAAGTAAAAATAGATAAATAAAAAAAATAGATAAGTAAAAAAATAGATAAGTAAAAATTGATAAATAAAAAAAATAGATAAGTAAAAAAATAGATAAGTAAAAATTGATAAATAAAAAATATGATATTTTCTCTATAGGGTCTTGTAAGCATCATTCACAGAACTGCAGTGGATGTCTGAACACTATGGCTGTCTCTCAAATGGCACCCTATTCTTTAAATAGTGCACTACATTATGTTCTGAGTCGTACCCTAACATTATATACAGTATTAATGTAATATAGTCATATTTCAGGTGGTATATAATATAGAAGATAGCTGCCATTAATATAGAAGATAGCTGGCATTATATACAGTATAGTTAATGTAGCGTTATAATATCAAAACTTTAATATAACCATATAAGATAGTTGTGTCTTACCCTGGCTTGGGACAGGATCGCCTGGGCTTGGGCCTCCTGAGCTGAGACCACTGGTCCCTTATGTGCATCTCCACCAGCACGGAACTGTCAATCACAAAGCAAGAGACGAAAGCGTTAGAAAACAAGCAAAGCAAACACACAAAGACACTAACTACTGAGCAGCCGTCACACATTACAACATCTCAGAACACGATAGGATCTCTGTGGGCAGCCGTCACACATTACATCTCAGAACACGATAGGATCTCCGTGGGCAGCCGTCACACATTACATCTCAGAACACGATAGGATCTCTGTGGGCAGCCGTCACACATTACATCTCAGAACACGATAGGATCTCTGTGGGCAGCGGTCACACATTACGACATCTCAGAACACGATAGGATCTCTGTGGGCAGCCGTCAAACATTACGACATCTCAGAACACGATAGGATCTCTGTGGGCAGCCGTCACACATTACGACATCTCAGAACACGATAGGATCTCTGTGGGCAGCCGTCAAACATTACGACATCTCAGAACACGATAGGATCTCTGTGGGAAGCCGTCACACATTATGACATCTCAGAACACGATAGGATCTCTGTGGGCAGCCGTCATACATTACATCTCAGAACACGATAGGATCTCTGTGGGCAGCCGTCAAACATTACGACATCTCAGAACACGATAGGATCTCTGTGGGCAGCCGTCATACATTACATCTCAGAACACGATAGGATCTCTGTGGGCAGCCGTCAAACATTACGACATCTCAGAACACGATAGGATCTCTGTGGGCAGCCGTCACACATTACGACATCTCAGAACACGATAGGATCTCTGTGGGCAGCCGTCACACATTACGACATCTCAGAACACGATAGGATCTCTGTGGGCAGCGGTCACACATTACGACATCTCAGAACACGATAGGATCTCTGTGGGCAGCCGTCAAACATTACGACATCTCAGAACACGATAGGATCTCTGTGGGCAGCCGTCACACATTACGACATCTCAGAACACGATAGGATCTCTGTGGGAAGCCGTCACACATTACGACATCTCAGAACACGATAGGATCTCTGTGGGCAGCCGTCATACATTACATCTCAGAACACGATAGGATCTCTGTGGGCAGCCGTCACACATTACGACATCTCAGAACACGATAGGATCTCTGTGGGCAGCCGTCACACATTACATCTCAGAACACGATAGGATCTCTGTGGGCAGCCGTCACACATTACATCTCAGAACACGATAGGATCTCTGTGGGCAGCCGTCACACATTACATCTCAGAACACGATAGGATCTCTGTGGGCAGCCGTCAAACATTACGACATCTCAGAACACGATAGGATCTCTGTGGGCACTGTCACACATTCCGACATCTCAGAACACGATAGGATCTCTGTGGGCAGCCGTCACACATTACGACATCTCAGAACACGATAGGATCTCTGTGGGCAGCCGTCACACATTACATCTCAGAACACGATAGGATCTCTGTGGGCAGCCGTCACACATTACGACATCTCAGAACACGATAGGATCTCTGTGGGCAGCCGTCACACATTACATCTCAGAGCACGATAGGATCTCTGTGGGCAGCCGTCACACATTACATCTCAGAACACGATAGGATCTCTGTGGGCAGCCGTCACACATTACACCTCAGAACACGATAGGATCTCTGTGGGCAGCGGTCACACATTACATCTCAGAACACGATAGGATCTCTGTGGGCAGCCGTCACACATTACATCTCAGAACACGATAGGATCTCTGTGGGCAGCTGTCACACATTACATCTCAGAACACGATAGGATCTCTGTGGGCAGCCGTCACACATTACATCTCAGAACACGATAGGATCTCTGTGGGCAGCCGTCACACATTACGACATCTCAAAACACGATAGGATCTCTGTGGGCAGCCGTCACACATTACATCTCAGAACACGATAGGATCTCTGTGGGCAGCCGTCACACATTACATCTCAGAACACGATAGGATCTCTGTGGGCAGCCGTCACACATTAAGACATCTCAGAACATGATAGGATCTCTGTGGGCAGCCGTCACACATTACATCTCAGAACACGATAGGATCTCTGTGGGCAGCCGTCACACATTACATCTCAGAACACGATAGGATCTCTGTGGGCAGCCGTCACACATTACACCTCAGAACACGATAGGATCTCTGTGGGCAGCCGTCACACATTACGACATCTCAGAACACGATAGGATCTCTGTGGGCAGCCGTCACACATTACGACATCTCAGAACACGATAGGATCTCTGTGGGCAGCCGTCACACATTACGACATCTCAGAACACGATAGGATCTCTGTGGGCAGCCGTCAAACATTACGACATCTCAGAACACGATAGGATCTCTGTGGGCAGCCGTCAAACATTACGACATCTCAGAACACGATAGGATCTCTGTGGGCAGCCGTCACACATTACGACATCTCAGAACACGATAGGATCTCTGTGGGCAGCCGTCACACATTACATCTCAGAACACGATAGGATCTCTGTGGGCAGCCGTCACACATTACGACATCTCAGAACACGATAGGATCTCTGTGGGCAGCCGTCACACATTACATCTCAGAACACGATAGGATCTCTGTGGGCAGCCGTCAAACATTACGACATCTCAGAACACGATAGGATCTCTGTGGGCAGCCGTCACACATTACATCTCAGAACACGATAGGATCTCTGTGGGCAACCGTCACACATTACGACATCTCAGAGCACGATAGGATCTCTGTGGGCAGCCGTCACACATTACAACATCTCAGAACACGATAGGATCTCTGTGGGCAGTGGTCACACATTACGACATCTCAGAGCACGATAGGATCTCTGTGGGCAGCCGTCACACATTACGACATCTCAGAACACGATAGGATCTCTGTGGGCAGCCGTCACACATTACGACATCTCAGAACACGATAGGATCTCTGTGGGCAGCCGTCACACATTACGACATCTCAGAACACGATAGGATCTCTGTGGGCAGCCGTCACACATTACGACATCTCAGAGCACGATAGGATCTCTGTGGGCAGCCGTCACACATTACATCTCAGAACACGATAGGATCTCTGTGGGCAGCCGTCACACATTACGACATCTCAGAACACAATAGGATCTCTGTGGGCAGCCGTCACACATTACGACATCTCAGAACACGATAGGATCTCTGTGGGCAGCCGTCAAACATTACGACATCTCAGAACACGATAGGATCTCTGTGGGCAGCCGTCACACATTACATCTCAGAACACGATAGGATCTCTGTGGGCAGCCGTCACACATTACGACATCTCAGAACACGATAGGATCTCTGTGGGCAGCCGTCACACATTACATCTCAGAACACGATAGGATCTCTGTGGGCAGCCGTCAAACATTACGACATCTCAGAACACGATAGGATCTCTGTGGGCAGCCGTCACACATTACATCTCAGAACACGATAGGATCTCTGTGGGCAGCCGTCACACATTACGACATCTCAGAGCACGATAGGATCTCTGTGGGCAGCCGTCACACATTACAACATCTCAGAACACGATAGGATCTCTGTGGGCAGCGGTCACACATTACGACATCTCAGAGCACGATAGGATCTCTGTGGGCAGCCGTCACACATTACGACATCTCAGAACACGATAGGATCTCTGTGGGCAGCCGTCACACATTACGACATCTCAGAACACGATAGGATCTCTGTGGGCAGCCGTCACACATTACATCTCAGAACACGATAGGATCTCTGTGGGCAGCCGTCACACATTACGACATCTCAGAACACGATAGGATCTCTGTGGGCAGCGGTCACACATTACGACATCTCAGAACACGATAGGATCTCTGTGGGCAGCCGTCACACATTACGACATCTCAGAACACGATAGGATCTCTGTGGGCAGCCGTCACACATTACGACATCTCAGAACACGATAGGATCTCTGTGGGCAGCCGTCACACATTACGACATCTCAGAACACGATAGGATCTCTGTGGGCAGCCGTCACACATTATGACATCTCAGAACACGATAGGATCTCTGTGGGCAGCCGTCACACATTACGACATCTCAGAACACGATAGGATCTCTGTGGGCAGCCGTCACACATTACGACATCTCAGAACACGATAGGATCTCTGTGGGCAGCCGTCACACATTACACCTCAGAACACGATAGGATCTCTGTGGGCAGCCGTCACACATTACGACATCTCAGAACACGATAGGATCTCTGTGGGCAGCCGTCACACATTACGACATCTCAGAACACGATAGGATCTCTGTGGGCAGCCGTCACACATTACGACATCTCAGAACACGATAGGATCTCTGTGGGCAGCCGTCAAACATTACGACATCTCAGAACACGATAGGATCTCTGTGGGCAGCCGTCAAACATTACGACATCTCAGAACACGATAGGATCTCTGTGGGCAGCCGTCACACATTACGACATCTCAGAACACGATAGGATCTCTGTGGGCAGCCGTCACACATTACATCTCAGAACACGATAGGATCTCTGTGGGCAGCCGTCACACATTACGACATCTCAGAACACGATAGGATCTCTGTGGGCAGCCGTCACACATTACATCTCAGAACACGATAGGATCTCTGTGGGCAGCCGTCAAACATTACGACATCTCAGAACACGATAGGATCTCTGTGGGCAGCCGTCACACATTACATCTCAGAACACGATAGGATCTCTGTGGGCAACCGTCACACATTACGACATCTCAGAGCACGATAGGATCTCTGTGGGCAGCCGTCACACATTACAACATCTCAGAACACGATAGGATCTCTGTGGGCAGCGGTCACACATTACGACATCTCAGAGCACGATAGGATCTCTGTGGGCAGCCGTCACACATTACGACATCTCAGAACACGATAGGATCTCTGTGGGCAGCCGTCACACATTACGACATCTCAGAACACGATAGGATCTCTGTGGGCAGCCGTCACACATTACGACATCTCAGAACACGATAGGATCTCTGTGGGCAGCCGTCACACATTACGACATCTCAGAGCACGATAGGATCTCTGTGGGCAGCCGTCACACATTACATCTCAGAACACGATAGGATCTCTGTGGGCAGCCGTCACACATTACGACATCTCAGAACACAATAGGATCTCTGTGGGCAGCCGTCACACATTACGACATCTCAGAACACGATAGGATCTCTGTGGGCAGCCGTCAAACATTACGACATCTCAGAACACGATAGGATCTCTGTGGGCAGCCGTCACACATTACATCTCAGAACACGATAGGATCTCTGTGGGCAGCCGTCACACATTACGACATCTCAGAACACGATAGGATCTCTGTGGGCAGCCGTCACACATTACATCTCAGAACACGATAGGATCTCTGTGGGCAGCCGTCAAACATTACGACATCTCAGAACACGATAGGATCTCTGTGGGCAGCCGTCACACATTACATCTCAGAACACGATAGGATCTCTGTGGGCAGCCGTCACACATTACGACATCTCAGAGCACGATAGGATCTCTGTGGGCAGCCGTCACACATTACAACATCTCAGAACACGATAGGATCTCTGTGGGCAGCGGTCACACATTACGACATCTCAGAGCACGATAGGATCTCTGTGGGCAGCCGTCACACATTACGACATCTCAGAACACGATAGGATCTCTGTGGGCAGCCGTCACACATTACGACATCTCAGAACACGATAGGATCTCTGTGGGCAGCCGTCACACATTACATCTCAGAACACGATAGGATCTCTGTGGGCAGCCGTCACACATTACGACATCTCAGAACACGATAGGATCTCTGTGGGCAGCGGTCACACATTACGACATCTCAGAACACGATAGGATCTCTGTGGGCAGCCGTCACACATTACGACATCTCAGAACACGATAGGATCTCTGTGGGCAGCCGTCACACATTACGACATCTCAGAACACGATAGGATCTCTGTGGGCAGCCGTCAAACATTACGACATCTCAGAGCACGATAGGATCTCTGTGGGCAGCCGTCACACATTACGACATCTCAGAACACGATAGGATCTCTGTGGGCAGCCGTCACACATTACATCTCAGAACACGATAGGATCTCTGTGGGCAGCATCATACATTATGACATCTCAGAACACGATAGGATCTCTGTGGGCAGCCGTCACACATTACGACATCTCAGAACACGATAGGATCTCTGTGGGCAGCCGTCACACATTACGACATCTCAGAACACGATAGGATCTCTGTGGGCAGCCGTCACACATTACGACATCTCAGAACACGATAGGATCTCTGTGGGCAGCCCTGTGTGAAAATAATAATTTAAAATAAAAATATAAAAAATATTTTATGAGACATCTTTTTGAGGTCGGACCTTTTGTTTGGCTAATAATACACACTCTCTCTATATTATTTATATTTATATTTATATATATGTATATATATATATATATATATATATAAAATATAATATATATTCTTTATGCAGCCCTGTGTGTTCATCAGCATCACTGGTCATCCCAGACAGACGATGGTCCCGCCACCCCTACTCAGACGTCGCAAGCATCAACCAATGGTTGCGTGCCACGTCACCGACCATAACGTCAGGCACCAGATAGCTCTAACACATGATGTGGTTAGCTGACACGTAAAATACCTATCTGGCATGAGTCATCGAAGTCTGAGCAGGGGAACACCACCATATCCAAAACGGACACTGAGTTGCAGCCCTGCAGTGTGTATAAACCCGTCACTGGGCTCCATGACAGATCCATTAGATCCAAAATGTCCGCTGAGCTGCATGCAGAGTGGTTACACAGTCACCGGTTCCAGTCCACTGCACCCAGTGACATTTACAAGGTGAATGACTGAGGTTTATATGTACAGAGGGCTTAACGGGGATACAGTGAGGTGAAGTGTGTTAAACAAGGTGACTTCACGGTCCAGAACAGAGACACCACAGTTGACTGGAGGTTACATATGACCTAATGGAAACAGGTAGCTGGTAGTCAGACAGCCAGGAGAGCCAGGACATATGGAGGTTGATGGAAAGGTGTTTCTTCATGGTTGAAACAGAAATGTTGTGGGTTGCATTCGGGCCTTTAGACAATGATGAAGGCTAATTACATAGAATACAATATAGAAGACAAGGCTGAGGACAGACGGAAGGTGGGAGAGGGGAGGGGGAGGCGAAGGAGGGGGAAGGAGGGAGGGAGGAGACTTACTGCCAACATGAAAATTGAATATTTTATAAGAGCAGCAGCAGTAGGAAGAGAGGGAAGGAGAGAGGTAGAGAGAGAAGGAGAGAGGAAGAGAGGGAAGGAGAGAGGTAGAGAGAGAGGAAAGATGAGGTAAGAGGGGACTTACTGGCAGCATGAAAATGGAACCTTTTATAAGAGCAGCAGCAGTAGGAAGAGAGGGAAGGAGAGATGTAGAGAGCGAAGGAGAGAGGAAGAGAGAGAGGTAGAGAGCGAAGGAGAGAGGTAGAGAGGGAGGGAGAGAGGTAGAGAGGAAAGGAGAGAGGTAGAGAGGAAAGGAGAGAGGTAGAGAGGGAGGGAGAGAGGTAGAGAGGAAAGATGAGGTAAGAGGGGACTTACTGGCAGCATTAGAAGGGTACCTGGAGGACCAGGAACTCCGTCTGAACCAGGAAGACCAGCTCGCCCTGGAGGACCCTGGGTAATGTAGGAGAGAGAGAGAGAGACAGACAGACATTTGGTTAATGTAGAATAATTTAGAGAGAGGTTGACTACAAAGTTAAAGGGGAAGGAACTTCTTAATCATGATCACATAGGAAATATACATGATTACTGATGTAAATCTGTGAAGAGGAAAAGAGTATGTGGGTACAAAACATTTGGAGTATTTCATAGACCTTGAGAAAGTAATGGAGATGGTGAGGTTTGATGTTTGGCCACGGGGATCTTTTACGACCAGGCCACTACTGACGAGCAGAGGGGTGGGACTTCCTACTGTGAATTAGCAGAGGGGTGGGACTTCCTACTGTGAATTAGCAGAGGGGTGGGACTTCCTACTGTGAATTAGCAGAGGGGTGGGACTTCCTACTGTGAATTAGCAGAGGGGTGGGACTTCCTACTGTGAATTAGCAGAGGGGTGGGACTTCCTACTGTGAATTAGCAGAGGGTGGGACTTCCTACTGTGAATTAGCAGAGGGGTGGGACTTCCTACTGTGAATTAGCAGAGGGGTGGGACTTCCTACTGTAAATTAGCAGAGGGGTGGGACTTCCTACTGTGAATTAGCAGAGCGGTGGGACTTCCTACTGTAAATTAGCAGAGGACTTAAAACTAGCATCCAGCCATACAAAAATACATTGCATTTATTAGCATTGTGAAATCAATGTAAAGGTATGTGGTGGGCACTCAGACACATCATCACAACATGATGCTGCTGATAAAGAACTGAGGAAAAATAGTTATGCTAATGCTAATGATTTAACGGGTATGCTATCGAGAGACGAATGACCTCTGGTTTAACTGTACGTCGCTCCGGATTAAGGGGTGTGACGTTTGAAGGCGGTACATTTAAACACATTTGGGATCGTTCAAGTACATTTCTTGCAAAATGTAAATCACAGTGCCGTTATCACTGACCTACCACTAGCAGGTCCTCATCATCATCATCATTTATCATAAAAGCATGATTTACCAGTACACATAGTCCAGACTAAAAGTGCATTATAAATCACAGTATATCCACTGTATTACCACCAGCGGGCCAGGCCAGGACTAGATCTCTTTAACAGACCAGACCAGGACTAGATCTCTTTAACAGACCAGGGCTAGATCTCTTTAACAGACCAGGGCTAGATCTCTTTAACAGACCAGGGCTAGATCTCTTTAACAGACCAGGGCTAGATCTCTTTAACAGACCAGACCAGGGCTAGATCTCTTTAACAGACCAGGTCAGGGCTAGATCTCTTTAACAGACCAGGGCTAGATCTCTTTAACAGACCAGGTCAGGGCTAGATCTCTTTAACAGACCAGGGCTAGATCTCTTTAACAGACCAGACCAGGGCTAGATCTCTTTAACAGACCAGGTCAGGGCTAGATCTCTTTAACAGACCAGGGCTAGATCTCTTTAACAGACCAGGTCAGGGCTAGATCTCTTTAACAGACCAGGTCAGGACTAGATCTCTTTAACAGACCAGGACTAGATCTCTTTAACAGACCAGGGCTAGATCTCTTTAACAGGCCAGACCAGGGCTAGATCTCTTTAACAGACCAGGGCTAGATCTCTTTAACAGACCAGGTCAGGGCTAGATCTCTTTAACAGACCAGGCCAGGGCTAGATCTCTTTAACAGACCAGGGCTAGATCTCTTTAACAGACCAGGTCAGGGCTAGATCTCTTTAACAGACCAGGGCTAGATCTCTTTAACAGACCAGGTCAGGGCTAGATCTCTTTAACAGACCAGGTCAGGGCTAGATCTCTTTAACAGACCAGGTCAGGGCTAGATCTCTTTAACAGACCAGGGCTAGATCTCTTTAACAGACCAGACCAGGGCTAGATCTCTTTAACAGACCAGACCAGGGCTAGATCTCTTTAACAGACCAGGTCAGGGCTAGATCTCTTTAACAGACCAGGGCTAGATCTCTTTAACAGACCAGGTCAGGACTAGATCTCTTTAACAGACCAGGTCAGGGCTAGATCTCTTTAACAGACCAGGGATAGATCTCTTTAACAGACCAGGGCTAGATCTCTTTAACAGACCAGGTCAGGGCTAGATCTCTTTAACAGACCAGGGCTAGATCTCTTTAACAGACCAGGTCAGGGCTAGATCTCTTTAACAGGCCAGGGCTAGATCTCTTTAACAGACCAGGGCTAGATCTCTTTAACAGACCAGGGCTAGATCTCTTTAACAGACCAGGTCAGGGCTAGATCTCTTTAACAGACCAGACCAGGGCTAGATCTCTTTAACAGACCAGGTCAGGGCTAGATCTCTTTAACAGACCAGACCAGGGCTAGATCTCTTTAACAGACCAGGTCAGGGCTAGATCTCTTTAACAGACCAGGTCAGGGCTAGATCTCTTTAACAGACCAGGGCTAGATCTCTTTAACAGACCAGGGCTAGATCTCTTTAACAGACCAGGTCAGGGCTAGATCTCTTTAACAGACCAGGGCTAGATCTCTTTAACAGACCAGGGCTAGATCTCTTTAACAGACCAGGGCTAGATCTCTTTAACAGACCAGGGCTAGATCTCTTTAACAGACCAGGGCTAGATCTCTTTAACAGACCAGGGCTAGATCTCTTTAACAGACCAGGTCAGGGCTAGATCTCTTTAACAGACCAGGGCTAGATCTCTTTAACAGACCAGGGCTAGATCTCTTTAACAGGCCAGGGCTAGATCTCTTTAACAGACCAGGTCAGGGCTAGATCTCTTTAACAGACCAGGGCTAGATCTCTTTAACAGACCAGGTCAGGGCTAGATCTCTTTAACAGACCAGGGCTAGATCTCTTTAACAGACCAGGTCAGGGCTAGATCTCTTTAACAGACCAGGTCAGGGCTAGATCTCTTTAACAGACCAGGGCTAGATCTCTTTAACAGACCAGGGCTAGATCTCTTTAACAGACCAGGGCTCTCTTTAACAGACCAGGTCAGGGCTAGATCTCTTTAACAGACCAGGGCTAGATCTCTTTAACAGACCAGGGCTAGATCTCTTTAACAGACCAGGGCTAGATCTCTTTAACAGACCAGGGCTAGATCTCTTTAACAGACCAGGTCAGGGCTAGATCTCTTTAACAGGCCAGGGCTAGATTTAACAGACCAGGGCTCTTTAACAGACCAGGGCTAGATCTCTTTAACAGACCAGGGCTAGATCTCTTTAACAGACCAGGTCAGGGCTAGATCTCTTTAACAGACCATGTCAGGGCTAGATCTCTTTAACAGACCAGGGCTAGATCTCTTTAACAGACCAGGGCTAGATCTCTTTAACAGATCAGGGCTAGATCTCTTTAACAGGCCAGGTCAGGGCTAGATCTCTTTAGCAAGCTGGTCACGCGCTCTGATCTAGTCTCTGTCTGTCTCAGACGTGCTCTGCTGGGTCAAATTGTTCCCATGTGTTACTGCTTCCCTTCTCTGACTAACTGACTGCCTGACTGACTGCCTGACAGCCTAACTGTCTGGCTGGTTGACTGCCTGCCTTGCTGTCTTATCCAGAGGGATATCCAGAGAGCTACATACGGCTAACTCTGTAATGACACCCCATTCCCTATATAGTGCACTACTTTTGACCAGAGTCCTATGGGCCCAGAGTCCTATGGCACCCTATTACCTATATAGTGCACTACTTTTGACCAGAGTCCTATGGGCCCAGAGTCCTATTGCACCCTATTCCCTATATAGTGCACTACTTTTGACCAGAGTCCTATGGGCCCAGAGTCCTATGGGCCCAGAGTCCTATGGGCCTTGGTCAAAGGTAGGGCTCTGTATAGTGAATAGGGTGCCATTCTAAACTTAGCCATAGACTCCTTACTGCCCCCCCAGTCAACACACATTGGTACTGCAGGGGCTTGGGGTTGGGGGGCTGTGGTGGGATCAATCATGTACAATATATCAACTCCGGATTGCTGATGTTATGTATTGGCCAATGAGAGGTTTTGAAACCACCGGTCGGCCATATTGGCACTCCCTAGAAGAAGTAGTCAATTTATTTAAGTATTTTTGTTGTAGTGGTGACAATAACAAGAATAATATGTTTTTTTAAATATGTTTTCATTTGTATGTTTAGCTCACATAATATGATTTAAAAGTACACATTAATGGTGTCTGTAGTATAATAGATGTGGCAAAAACAAATGTAGACATTAATAAATGCATTTCTATCACTTCCAAAATATTATTTATAATGGTGGGGGAGTACCAAGATGGATGCTTCAACACAGCACCATCTATCAGTCATCTAGTGTATATGTACATATGTACATATGTACATATACATATATATATATATTATATATATATATATATAATATTACATATATATTATAAATGGTGGGGGAGTACCAAGATGGAGGCTTCAACACAGCACCATCTATCAGTCATCTAGTGTATATGTACATATATATATATATATTATACATGTTGGGGAAATACCAAGATGGAGGCTTCAACACAGCACCATCTATCAGTCATCATATATATATATATCGTTGGGTGGGGGGGGGGAGAGGAGGCGAGGGTGCGGGGTCGGTTATGTGAGAAACGTGCTGATCAAAGGATAATCCCTGCAAGGGTATAGTGTGTGTGTGTGTGTGTGTGTGTGTGTGTGTGTGTGTGTGTGTGTGTGTGTGTGTGTGTGTGTGTGTGTGTGTTAGGGAGACCCTACACTCTCTCCAAAAATCCCAAACTTCAGAACCACCAGCACCGGGTCACTTTCAATGGGCCTGTCAAATCTCAGTCAGACTAACTCCTCCTGGGAGGAAATGGAGAGGCAACGACGGACTGGGGTGGAGGGATCCGGGATCAGACAAATATTTTCTGAGCATTCTGCTCTTACTGGAACAAAAAGGCTTTTGTGTGTCAAGAGGAGAGGAGGGGAGGGGAGACTCTGCTGAGGTGGGTGTGTCTTCCCTCGAGGGCATTCTAAGGTTGGGTCTCAAGTTGTCCTATTCCCATTTATTTGTAATTTAAAAAAAAAATGTTTATTTAACTTTTATTTAACTGGGCAAGTCAGTTAAGAACAAATTCTTATTTACAATTTACAATGTAGGGTGAGGAGAGGGAAACGGGGTCGATTCACCACATTCTAGGAAGAAAAAACAAACTCGCACTACAGATTCTTAAAGAGGGGCCACTTATTCAGTGTCAATCAATCAAACTAAATGTCCTCCGATCCACAGTCCCTGGGCTGTGTCCCAAATGACACCGGACTCCCGATATAGGGCACTACTTTAGACCAGGGTCCAGTGCAGCCCTTAAAGAAGTACATTGACACTCTAAGGGTGCCTTATTGTTTGATGTGCTGCTGGAGGGTCTGAGGTTGGCCTTGAAACTGAGACATCGAGAGAAAAAAAAACAGCCAGCGACCCAAATAGCAAACTATGCCCTATATAGTGTACTACTTTTAACCCGGGCCAATAGGGAATAGGGACGTATTTCCACAACTATGTGTTGTTGAGGGTAATCCGAGTTATTTGGTTTCCCGGGCCTGCCCTTCGGTCTTCCTCCCCTCCTTTCCTTCTTTCCTCTCCTCCCTTCCCTCTCCTTCTCCTCCCCGGTGCAGTAGCAAGCCGTGGCTGATTGACCTCTTTTCTCCCCGTGGAATGAAGGTGCGGGGCTCTACTACAAACCCAGCCAAAGGAGAAGGACACAGAGAAACAACTTCCTATATAGGCATACCTGCTGGCTTCTCTTCTTTGTAAAACCAAGATGGATGGCTTGTTGTCAAGACCACAGTCTTGTCTGAAACACTGTGTTTATTATTTTAAACTAATGTCTTTATCATAATATACTGTTACTATGAATAGACTGTCATCTAAGAATCAGTTAAGTAAGTGGAATGCTGACTCATTATTAGTCAGCTATTAGCCACAGTCCAAGGAGACAGACTAGTCAGACAGACTAGTCGGACTTGGCCTGAGGGGTTTAAGAACTACATTCTCCCAAATATACAGTACCAGTCAGAAGTTTGGACACACCTGTACTCATTCCAGGGTTTTTCCTTTATTTTTTAAAACTATTGTCTACATTGTAGAATACTAGTGAAGACATCAAAACTAGGAAAAAACACATATGGAATCATGTAGTAACCCCAAAAAAGTGTTAAACAAATCAACATCTATTTTATATTTGAGATTCTTCAAAGTAGGCACCCTTTGCCTTGATAAAAGCTTTGCACACTTGGTATTCTCTCAAAAAAACTAAAACATTCTAATCACGGAGATCTCCCTTAACATTCCAATCACTGAGATCTCCCTTAACATTCCAATCACTGAGATCTCCCTTAACATTCCATTCACGGAGATCTCCCTTAACATTGCATTCACTTAGATCTCCCTTAACATTCCATTCACTGAGATCTCCCTTAACATTCCAATCACTGAGATCTCCCTTAACATTCCAATCACTGAGATCTCCCTTAACATTCCAATCACCGAGATCTCCCTTAACATTCCATTCACTGAGATCTCCCTTAACATTCCAATCACTGAGATCTCCCTTAACATTCCAATCCATCATTCCAATCACTGAGATCTCCCTTAACATTCGAATCACTGAGATCTCCCTTAACATTCCATTCACTGAGATCTCCCTTAACATTCCATTCACTGAGATCTCCCTTAACATTCCATTCACTGAGATCTCCCTTAACATTCCATTCACTGAGATCTCCCTTAACATTACAATCACTGAGATCTCCCTTAACATTCCAATCACTGAGATCTCCCTTAACATTCCATTCACTGAGATCTCCCTTAACATTACAATCACTGAGATCTCCCTTAACATTCCAATCACTGAGATCTCCCTTAACATTCCATTCACTGAGATCTCCATTAACATTCCATTCACTGAGATCTCCATTAACATTCCAATCACTGAGATCTCCCTTAACATTCCATTCTTTGGTATTTCTAAACCGCTATGGTTGTATTGGTTTGATGTGCTGAGGCTTCTACTGTATATTCTACGAGGGTTCTACTGTATATTCTACGAGGGTTCTACTGTATATTCTACGAGGGTTCTACTGTATATTCTACCAGGGTCGTACTGTATATTCTACGAGGGTTGTACTGTATATTCTACGAGGGTTGTACTGTATATTCTACAAGGGTTGTACTGTATATTCTACGAGGGTTGTACTGTATATTCTACGAGGGTTGTACTGTATATTCTACAAGGGTTCTACTGTATATTCTACGAGGGTTGTATTGTATATTCTATGAGCCAGAGTTCTCCAACCATACTCTGAATAGCCTTTACACTATTTGCTGTGGTAGCTATATATAAACTGTTGAGTTGCATATGTTGCTTTAGTGATGGGTTAAAATGAGAGTCAGAGAGTTGTGGTGGGTAATGAGGAAATGACCTATTTCCAACAGCAGGAAGTGCAAAGGGAGTTCCTGAGCAGCGAAAGCTCACTTACCCTGTCACCGTGGTCTCCATGTGGGCCAGGGGCACCCTGGGAGCCTGGGGCGCCGGGCAATCCCTGCGAACGCACACATACCCATTAACTACAGCAGAGCTAGCTTACCAAACTGCTACCACATTTAATTTATCAACCTCAGAGAGACAAAGCTACACTCTCTCTCTCACTCTCTCTCTTTCTTTCTCTCTCTCTCTCTCTCTCTCTCTCTCTAGCTCACTCTCTCGTGCACTCTTTCACTCTCTTTGTCTCTCTCTTTGTCTCTCTTTGCCTTTTTGGTCTATCTCTTTCTCTCTAGCTCTCTCTCTGGAGGCAAAGAGAGAGAGAGAGTACGTCTGGGAGAGAGGGAGGCAAAGAGAGAGAGGGAGTAGGTCTGGGAGAGAGGGAGGCAAAGAGAGAGAGTAGGTCTGGGAGAGAGTGAGGCAAATAGAGAGAGAGTAGGTCTGGGAGAGAGGGAACCAAAGAGAGAGTAGGTCTGGGAGAGAGGGAGCCAAAGAGAGAGAGTAGGTCTGGGAGAGAGGGAGCCAAAGAGAGAGAGAGTAGGTCTGGGAGAGAGGGAGCCAAAGAGAGAGAGAGTAGGTCTGGGAGAGAGGGAGCCAAAGAGAGAACGTGATACTCACAGCTTGGCCAGGGCCTCCTTGGGGTCCTTCAATCAGCATCCCCTGGAAGACAGTGAAGGAGAGGGAAGACAGAGAAGAGAGAGAAGAAGGACAAAAAAGAGAAGGAAGACAGAAAAGAGAGAGAAGAAAGACAAAAAAGAGAGGGAAGACAGAGAATAGAGAGAAGACAGACAGAGAAAAGAGAGAAGACAGAGAAAAGAGAGGGAAGACAGAGAAAAGAGAGGGCAGATAGAAGAGAGGAAAGACAGAGAAAAGAGGGGGAAGACAGAGAAAAGAGGGAAGACAGAGACAAAATAGGGAAGATAGAGAAAAGAGAGGGAAGACACAGAGAAAAGAGAGGGAAGACAGAGAAAAGAGAGGGAAGACAGAGAAAAGAGGGAAGACAGACAAAAGAGAAGACAGAAAAAGATAGAAGAAGAGAAAAGAGGGAAAAGAGATGAAAGACAGAGAAAAGAGGGGGAAGACAGAGAAAAGAGGGAAGACAGAGAAAGAGAGGGAAGACAGAGAAAAGAGAGGGAAGACAGAGATACATTAGGGCATTCAGAAAGACAGAGAAAAGAAATCTACAGGCAGAGTGGAGACAAAATAGAAGATACAGAAAAGATGGGAAGACAGACAAAATAGAAGACAGACAAAAGTTACACAGTAGTGATAATAACTAGTTACACAGTAGTGATAATAATTAGTTACACAGTAGTGATAATAACTAGTTATATGGTATGGATAGTAACTAGTTATATTGTAGTGATAATAACTAGTTACATAGTAGTGATAATAACTAGTTATACAGTATGGATAATAACTATTTATATAGTAGTGATAATAACTAGTTATATAGTAGTGATAATAACTAGTTACACAGTAGTGATAATAACTAGTTATATAGTAAGACACATAATAACATTTATATAGTAGGACATAATAACTAGTTATATAGTAGTGATAATAACATGGTTACATAGTAGTGATAATAACTAGTTATATAGTAGTGATAATAACTAGTTATATAGTAGTGATAATAACTAGTTACACAGTAGTGATAATAACTAGTTATATAGTAGTGATAATAACTAGTTACACAGTAGTGATAATAACTAGTTATATAGTATGGATAATAACTAGTTATATAGTAGTGATAATAACTAGTTATATAGTAGTGATAATAACTAGTTATATAGTAGTGATAATAACTAGTTATATAGTAGTGATAATAACTAGTTATATAGTAGGGATAATAACTAGTTATATAGTAGTGATAATAACTAGTTATATAGTATGGATAATAACTAGTTATATAGTAGTGATAATAACTAGTTATATAGTAGTGATAATAACTAGTTATATAGTATGGATAATAACTAGTTATATAGTAGTGATAATAACTAGTTATATAGTATGGATAATAACTAGTTATATAGTAGGAATAATAACTAGTTATATAGTAGGGATAATAACTAGTTATATAGTATGGATAATAACTAGTTATATAGTAGTGATAATAACTAGTTATATAGTATGGATAATAACTAGTTATATAGTAGGAATAATAACTAGTTATATAGTAGGGATAATAACTAGTTACACAGTAGTGATAATAACTAGTTATACAGTAGGGATAATAACTAGTTATATAGTAGTGATAATAACTAGTTATATAGTAGGGATAATAACTAGTTATATAGTAGGGATAATAACTAGTTATATAGTAGTGATAATAACTAGTTATATAGTAGGGATAATAACTAGTTATATAGTAGGGATAATAACTAGTTGTATAGTAGTGATAATAACTAGTTATATAGTAGTGATAATAACTAGTTATATAGTAGTGATAATAACTAGTTACACAGTAGTGATAATAACTAGTTATATAGTAGTGATAATAACTAGTTACACAGTAGGGATAATAACTAGTTATACAGTAGGGATAATAACTAGTTATATAGTAGTGATAATAACTAGTTACACAGTAGGGATAATAACTAGTTATATAGTAGTGATAATAACTAGTTATATAGTAGGGATAATAACTAGTTATATAGTAGTGATAATAACTAGTTATATAGTAGGAATAATAACTAGTTATATAGTAGGGATAATAACTAGTTATATAGTATGGATAATAACTAGTTATATAGTAGTTATAATAACTAGTTATATAGTAGTGATAATAACTAGTTATATAGTAGGAATAATAACTAGTTATATAGTAGTGATAATAATTAGTTACACAGTAGTGATAATAACTAGTTATATAGTAGGGATAATAACTAGTTATATAGTAGTGATAATAACTAGTTATATAGTAGGGATAATAACTAGTTATATAGTAGTGATAATAACTAGTTATATAGTAGTGATAATAACTAGTTATATAGTATGGATAATAACTAGTTATATAGTAGGGATAATAACTAGTTATATAGTAGGGATAATAACTAGTTATATAGTATGGATAATAACTAGTTATATAGTAGTGATAATAACTAGTTATATAGTAGTGATAATAACTAGTTATATAGTAGTGATAATAACTAGTTATATAGTAGGGATAATAACTAGTTATATAGTAGTGATAATAACTAGTTATATAGTAGTGATAATAACTAGTTATATAGTAGGGATAATAACTAGTTATATAGTAGTGATAATAACTAGTTATATAGTAGTGATAATAACTAGTTATATAGTAGTGATAATAACTAGTTATATAGTAGTGATAATAACTAGTTATATAGTAGGAATAATAACTAGTTATATAGTAGTGATAATAATTAGTTACACAGTAGTGATAATAACTAGTTATATAGTAGTGATAATAACTAGTTATATAGTAGTGATAATAACTAGTTATATAGTATGGATAATAACTAGTTATATAGTATGGATAATAACTAGTTATATAGTAGGAATAATAACTAGTTATATAGTATGGATAATAACTAGTTATATAGTATGGATAATAACTAGTTATATAGTATGGATAATAACTAGTTATATAGTAGGGATAATAACTAGTTATATAGTAGGGATAATAACTAGTTATATAGTATGGATAATAACTAGTTATATAGTAGTGATAATAACTAGTTACACAGTAGTGATAATAACTAGTTATATAGTAGTGATAATAACTAGTTATATAGTAGTGATAATAACTAGTTATATAGTAGGGATAATAACTAGTTATATAGTAGTGATAATAACTAGTTATATAGTAGTGATAATAACTAGTTATATAGTAGTGATAATAACTAGTTATATAGTAGTGATAATAACTAGTTATATAGTATGGATAATAACTAGTTATATAGTAGGGATAATAACTAGTTATATAGTAGTGATAATAACTAGTTATATAGTATGGATAATAACTAGTTATATAGTAGGGATAATAACTAGTTATATAGTATGGATAATAACTAGTTATATAGTAGGGATAATAACTAGTTATATAGTAGTGATAATAACTAGTTATATAGTAGTGATAATAACTAGTTATATAGTAGTGATAATAACTAGTTATATAGTAGGGATAATAACTAGTTACACAGTAGTGATAATAACTAGTTATATAGTAGTGATAATAACTAGTTATATAGTAGTGATAATAACTAGTTATATAGTAGGGATAATAACTAGTTATATAGTAGGGATAATAACTAGTTATATAGTAGTGATAATAACTAGTTATACAGTAGTGATAATAACTAGTTATATAGTAGTGATAATAACTAGTTATATAGTAGTTATAATAACTAGTTATATAGTAGTGATAATAACTAGTTATATAGTATGGATAATAACTAGTTATATAGTAGGGATAATAACTAGTGGTTGTACAACGTGTCATGTTTATGAGTCGGGGAAACATGGAGTGGGACTGAGCTGAAGCAGGAGAAACGTCAGAAAATGATGTTTACGGCAAAGTTAACTCCACAGTTTTAGCTGATGCATCATTGATAACTAGTTATACAATAGTGATAAAACGTGTTGCCTTCCACTTACGGGTTCGATGATGGCGGGTTCTCCCTTCTCTCCCTTCTCTCCGCCATATCTACCTCCTCCAATCTGAAAACACACCACAGAGACATCCAATCAGAATACAGATCTGGCGAGTTGTCAACAAAACACAGGGGGGGGGGGACGTCAGTATTTCCCAAAGAAAATCCTTCTGTAGGCTTCTGTGGCAGCATCACCAGGTTCTACGCTGACGTCACAAACACCAGCCGGGTGAATTATAACCAATCAGAGGTGAAGTAGTCATGGGAAGTCAAGCAAGGGAAGTCCTACCCAATGTCTGGTGTCCTCATTGCACCAGGAGATTCGGGGGAATTGAATACACTACCACATCCAGCTGTAAACGAGATAAGAAAAGATCCAGACCCCTTCAAAATGCCGAGTGCCTGTCTGTGCCTGGTCGTGGAACATTTGTTAAGGCTAAATGCTAAATGTGTTTTTAGTCTACGTAGGAAATATTAACCACAAGAAGTGATTCGTAATGAAGCCACAATTTGAGTCTTGGTCCGAATGATATTAGTTAGTTTTCCAAAGCCACTGAAGATGACAAACGGAGATGTATCCCAAATTACACTGTGTTCCTTTTATAGTGCACAACTTTTGACCAGGGCCCTATGTGTGGTGCACTATATAGGGAATAGGGTGCCATTTGGGATGTACATAACTAACTGAACACAGCGAGGGTCCTGGACACCTGATATTATTGACACAATGACTTCACACAGGAGGAATTCATGATGAAACGTTGTTAACCTTTCATTCATAAACCCGGTTGTAGCAACCTCATGATTGGTATAGGGGAAAAATTAAGAGTATCATGCCGTAACCTAAACTTATCACTATTACATTGAGCTGGCTGAATGGAAAATGAATGACAGTCATCCAATATGCTGTAATAGAAATAAGGCCGTGGTCATGGAAAAGTGATTGTCCTCCCTCATCTTGAACAGTACTGACAGCCACTGCTGTGGGAGAAATAGGACTGGAAACAAAATGGCTACAGTGGGACTGGAAACAAAATGGCTACAGTGGGACTGGAAACAAAATGGCTACAGTGGGACTGGAAACAAAATGGCTACAGTGGGACTGGAAACAAAATGGCTACAGTGGGACTGGAAACAAAATGGCTACAGTGAGACTAGAAACAAAATGTCTACAGTGGGACAAGAAACAAAATGGCT
Organism: Oncorhynchus masou masou; assembly: GCF_036934945.1. Classification (NCBI taxonomy): domain Eukaryota; kingdom Metazoa; phylum Chordata; class Actinopteri; order Salmoniformes; family Salmonidae; genus Oncorhynchus; species Oncorhynchus masou. Next base: position 5,067,677 of record NC_088228.1, read on the forward strand.
ACAGTGGGACTGGAAACAAAATGGCTACAGTGAGTCTAGAAACAAAATGGCTACAGTGGGACGAGAAACAAAATGGCTACAGTGGGACTGGAAACAAAATGGCTTCAGTGGGTCTGGAAACAAAATGGCTACAGTGGGACTAGAAACAAAATGGCTACAGTGGGACTAGAAACAAAATGTCTACAGTGGGACGAGAAACAAAATGTCTACAGTGGGACTAGAAACAAAATGGCTAAAGTGAGACAAGAAACAAAATGGCTACAGTGGGACTGGAAACAAAATGGCTACAGTGGGACTGGAAACAAAATGGCTACAGTGGGACTAGAAACAAAATGGCTACAGTGGGACTGGAAACAAAATGGCTACAGTGGGACTGGAAACAAAATGGCTACAGTGGGACTGGAAACAAAATGGCTACAGTGGGACTGGAAACGAAATGGCTACAGTGGGAGTAGAAACAAAATGGCTACAGTGAGACAAGAAACAAAATGGCTACAGTGGGACTGGAAACAAAATGGCTACAGTGAGACTAGAAACAAAATGGCTACAGTGAGACTAGAAACAAAATGGCTACAGTGGGACTAGAAACAAAATGGCTACAGTGGGACATGAAACAAAATGGCTACAGTGAGTCTAGAAACAAAATGGCTACAGTGGGACGAGAAACAAAATGGCTACAGTGGGACTGGAAACAAAATGGCTTCAGTGGGACTGGAAACAAAATGGCTACAGTGAGACTAGAAACAAAATGGCTACAGTGGGACTGGAAACAAAATGGCTACAGTGGGACATGAAACAAAATGGCTTCAGTGGGATTGGAAACAAAATGGCTACAGTGGGACTGGAAACAAAATGGCTAAAGTGGGACTGGAAACAAAATGGCTACAGTGAGACCTGAAACAAAATGGCTACAGTGAGACTAGAAACAAAATGGCTACAGTGGGACTAGAAAAAAAATGGCTACTGTGGGAGTGGAAACAAAATGGCTACAGTGGGACTGGAAACAAAATGGCTATAGTGGGACTGGAAACAAAATGGCTACAGTGGGACTAGAAACAAAATGTCTACAGTGGGACTAGAAAGAAAATGGTTACAGTGGGACTAGAAACAAAATGGCTACAGTGGGACTAGAAACAAAATGGCTACAGTGGGGCTGGAAACAAAATGGCTACAGTGAGAATAGAAACAAAATGGCTACAGTGGGACTAGAAACAAAATGGCTTCAGTGGGACGAGAAACAAAATGGCTACAGTGGGACTAGAAACAAAATGGCTACAGTGGGACTAGAAGCAAAATGGCTACAGTAGGACTGGAAACAAAATGGCTACAGTGAGACTAGAAACAAAATGGCTACAGTAGGACTGGAAACAAAATGGCTACAGTGAGACAAGAAACAAAATGGCTACAGTGAGACAAGAAACAAAATGGCTACAGTAGGACTGGAAACAAAATGGCTAGAGTGGGACTAGAAACAAAATGGCTACAGTGGGACTGGAAACAAAATGGCTACAGTGAGACTAGAAACAAAATGGCTACAGTGGGACTAGAAACAAAATGGCTACAGTGGGACTGGAAACAAAATGGCTACAGTGGGACTAGAAACAAAATGGCTACAGTGAGACTAGAAACAAAATGGCTACAGTGGGACTAGAAACAAAATGGCTACAGTGGGACTAGAAACAAAATGGCTACAGTGGGACTGGAAACAAAATGGTTACAGTGAGACTAGAAACAAAATGGCTACAGTGGGACTAGAAACAAAATGTCTACAGTGGGACTGAAACAAAATGGCTACAGTGGGACTGGAAACAAAATGGCTACAGTGGGACTAGAAACAAAATGGCTACAGTGGGACTGGAAACAAAATGGCTACATTGGGACTGGAAACAAAATGGCTACAGTGAGACTAGAAACAAAATGGCTACAGTGGGACTAGAAACAAAATGGCTACAGTGGGACTGGAAACAAAATGGCTACAGTGGGACTAGAAACAAAATGGCTACAGTAGGACTGGAAACAAAATGGCTACAGTGGGATTGGAAACAAAATGGCTACAGTGGGACTAGAAACAAAATGGCTACAGTAGGACTGGAAACAAAATGGCTACAGTGGGACTAGAAACAAAATGGCTACAGTGGGACTGGAAACAAAATGGCTACAGTGGGACTAGAAACAAAATGGCTACAGTGAGACTAGAAACAAAATGGCTACAGTGGGACTAGAAACAAAATGGCTACAGTGGGACTAGAAACAAAATGGCTACAGTGGGACTGGAAACAAAATGGTTACAGTGAGACTAGAAACAAAATGGCTACAGTGGGACTAGAAACAAAATGTCTACAGTGGGACTGGAAACAAAATGGCTACAGTGGAACTGGAAACAAAATGGCTACAGTGGGACTAGAAACAAAATGGCTACAGTGGGACTGGAAACAAAATGGCTACATTGGGACTGGAAACAAAATGGCTACAGTGAGACTAGAAACAAAATGGCTACAGTGGGACTAGAAACAAAATGGCTACAGTGGGACTGGAAACAAAATGGCTACAGTGGGACTAGAAACAAAATGGCTACAGTAGGACTGGAAACAAAATGGCTACAGTGGGATTGGAAACAAAATGGCTACAGTGGGACTAGAAACAAAATGGCTACAGTAGGACTGGAAACAAAATGGCTACAGTGGGATTGGAAACAAAATGGCTACAGTGGGACTAGAAACAAAAATGCTTCAGTGGGACTAGAAACAAAATGGCTACAGTGGGACTGGAAACAAAATGGCTTCAGTGGGATTGGAAACAAAATGGCTTCAGTGGGACTGGAAGCAAAATGGCTACAGTGGGATTGGAAACAAAATGGCTACAGTGGGACTAGAAACAAAAATGCTTCAGTGGGACTAGAAACAAAATGGCTACAGTGGGACTAGAAACAAAATGGCTACAGTGGGACTGGAAACAAAATGGCTACAGTGGGACTAGAAACAAAATGGCTACAGTGAGACTAGAAACAAAATGGCTACAGTGGGACTAGAAACAAAATGGCTACAGTGGGACTAGAAACAAAATCGCTACAGTGGGACTGGAAACAAAATGGCTACAGTGGGACTGGAAACAAAATGGCTACATTGGGACTGGAAACAAAATGGCTACAGTGAGACTAGAAACAAAATGGCTACAGTGGGACTAGAAACAAAATGGCTACAGTGGGACTGGAAACAAAATGGCTACAGTGGGACTAGAAACAAAATGGCTACAGTGGGACTAGAAACAAAATGGCTACAGTGGGACTAGAAACAAAATCGCTACAGTGGGACTGGAAACAAAATGGTTACAGTGAGACTAGAAACAAAATGGCTACAGTGGGACTAGAAACAAAATGTCTACAGTGGGACTGGAAACAAAATGGCTACAGTGGGACTGGAAACAAAATGGCTACAGTGGGACTAGAAACAAAATGGCTACAGTGGGACTGGAAACAAAATGGCTACATTGGGACTGGAAACAAAATGGCTTCCAACAGTGAGACTAGAAACAAAATGGCTACAGTGGGACTAGAAACAAAATGGCTACAGTGGGACTGGAAACAAAATGGCTACAGTGGGACTAGAAACAAAATGGCTACAGTAGGACTGGAAACAAAATGGCTACAGTGGGATTGGAAACAAAATGGCTACAGTGGTCACGACTAGAAACAAAAATGCTTCAGTGGGACTAGAAACAAAATGGCTACAGTGGGACTGGAAACAAAATGGCTTCAGTGGGATTGGAAACCCTCAAACTGGCAAACATCAGCTGGGACTGGAAGCAAAATGGCTACAGCTGGGATTGGAAACAAAATGGCTACAGTTTCACTAGAAACAAAAATGCTTCAGTGGGACTAGAAACAAAATGGCTACAGTGGGACTGAAACAAAATGGCTTCAGTGGGACTGGAAGCAAATGGCTACAGTGAGACTAGAAACAAAATGGCTACAGTAGGACTGGAAACAAATGGCTAACTCTGGGACTGTTCACAAAATGTCTATCTTGGCCACATGAAATGAAATGGCTACAGTAGGTCTGGAAAAAATGGCTGAAATGGGACTGGTAACAAAATGGCTACAGTGGGACTGGAAACAAAATGGCTACAGTGAGACTAGAAACAAAATGGCTACAGTGGGACTAGAAACAAAATGGCTACAGTGGGACTGGAAACAAAATGGCTACAGTGGGACTGGAAGCAAAATGGCTACAGTGAGACTAGAAACAAAATGGCTACAGTAGGACTGGAAACAAAATGGCTACAGTGGGACTGGAAACAAAATGTCTACAGTGGGACATGAAACAAAATGGCTACAGTGGGACTAGAAACAAAATGGCTACAGTGGGACTAGAAACAAAATGGCTACAGTAGGACTGGAAACAAAATGGCTACAGTGGGACTGGAAACAAAATGGCTACAGTAGGACTGGAAACAAAATGGCTACAGTGGGACTGGAAACAAAATGGCTACAGTGGGACTGGAAACAAAATGGCTACAGTGAGTCTAGAAACAAAATGGCTACAGTGGGACTAGAAACAAAATGGCTACAGTAGGACTGGAAACAAAATGGCTACAGTGGGACTGGAAACAAAATGGCTACAGTGGGACTGGAAACAAAATGGCTACAGTGGGACTGGAAACAAAATGGCTACAGTGGGACTGGAAACAAAATGGCTACAGTGGGACTGGAAACAAAATGGCTACAGTGAGACTAGAAACAAAATGGCTACAGTGGGACTGGAAACAAAATGGCTACAGTGGGACTAGAAACAAAATGGCTACAGTGGGACTAGAAACAAAATGGCTACAGTGGGACTGGAAACAAAATGGCTACAGTGAGACTGGAAACAAAATGTCTTTATTCTTTTGGAACCTCTTTGAGTGTAATGTTTACTGTTAATTTTTATTGTTTATTTCACTTTTGTTTATCATCTATTTCACTTGCTTTGGCAAAGTGACAGACAGACAGACACAGAGAGAGAGAGAGAGAGAGCGATAGAGAGAACGAGAGAGAGAGTGAGGGAGTTCAGAAAGACAGAGAGAGTAAGAGGGATTGTTACGAAGTGAGATGTGTATCTCCATTCAGTATCGACGCCTCGCTCTGTGGTACATATCCCTAATCACACAGACACTCCTCCCAAGCCAACAGTAGCATTGTGTACCTCCAGAAGTAGCTCCCGAGTAGGTTCTATGTTAGGCCTCATAGACTCAGATGGTCTCTGAGATGTGTATATTCAGGATGAGCATAAAATGCTACTCACACTACTATCTGTGTCGGTCTCAGCAGGTACGCCCGGCCCAAACTCATCCTCGTAGGCTGGGAAGGAGGTAGGTTTGGCCTCGCCGGTGCCGTAGTCGCCATAGTCACCGTACTCGTACGTCTGTTTCGTATCGATCTCTTTAATATCACCGTATTCCTTCATATCGTACTCCTTAAAATCGTACGATTCTGCGCCGGGGTCGGGACCTTTGGTATCAGAGCCGATTTCTGCTGCAGCCGTAGGGTCGGCGTCGACCTGCTCCTCGCCGGTGACGTAATCGTCGACTATTTCCTCGTCGTAGTTCTGATTGGTCGATGTGAGGAGGGGGCGGGGAGGCAGTGGGAGGGAACATGGAGGGTTGAGGTTAGAGAGAGGAATAGTTCACCTATTGGTTAATAATGTTTCTAATAAAAAACAACAACATTTAATACATCGTTGGTTTGATGCAGATGCTACGTGTCAGTAGGTCAGGTGACCTAAAAACATTGTCCCCGCCTGTCTTATTTCTCCATAATCCGAAAAGTAATAGTAATCCTAGATCAGCACTCAAAGGTCTTGGATAACTTGTAAATATGGGCCCCAGAAGTAAAAGAGGGTGAGGTAGTGGTGAATAACCCAGTTACCAGTATTTCCCTGCGTTAGTTATGTCTAAGAAGGATACATAAAAGGAAGCAGGTATTTCTGATTGACCTTACAAAACTACAGGAAACTGGAGACAAAAAAGAGGATATGGGATGCGGCCCCGTTGGTCGCAATTCATTAGCTGGCAGAATTTTACAAGTAGAGTTTATATGAACCCCGTTGGTCGCAATTCATTAGCAGGCAGAGTTTTACTAGTTCAGTTCATATCAAGATCAGATTGAAGTGTTGCGTCTGATGGATATCAAAAGGGGACTGTAGAAACATGTGGCATCCTTATTCCCTACAAAGTGCACTGCTTTTGACCAGAGCCCAAATGGAACCTTATTCCCGACAAAGTGCACTACTTTTGACCAGAGCCCAATGGAACCCTATTCCCTACAAAGTGCACTACTTTTGACCAGGGTAGAATTTGGGATGCACCCTAAACGCCACACAGGGTTCGGATGACTCCAAGGGAGATTAAGAAGACCATCCAAGACTGTTTATTCTTTGATCTTTGTAATATCTAGTAATCTAACTTGGAGATTGCAAACTGAGGACTGTCATTTGTTAATTGGATGTTGACTCGTTGGATGGTGAATTTAGAATCAAAAGTCCAAAATAATTAATTGGATGGTGACTCGTTGGATGGTGAGTTTAGAATCAAGAGATCCCCCGAGCTGCTTGTAGAGCTGCTTGTAGAAAGCCTAAATACTTAAGCAATCTCTTTGAGAATACAAATACTACTCTGTCTCATTATTCACCAGCCATTTGATTGTATCCAAATTCGAATGAATGGACACGGGAAACGTTCTCACCAGAATTGTCACGCCCTGGTCTTAGTATTCTGTGTTCTCTTTATTATTGTGGTTAGGCCAGGGTGTGACATGGGTGATTTATGTGGTTTGTTTTGTCTAGAGGTTTTGTAGTTTATGGGATAGTGTTTAGTTAAGTATTCCAGGTAAGTCTATGGTTGCCTGGAGTGGTTCTCAATCAGAGGCAGGTGGTTACCGTTGTCTCTGATTGGGAACCATATTTAGGCAGCCATATTCTTTAGGTCTCTTGTGGGCGATTGTTCCTGTCTCTGTGTTTGTTGCACCAGATAGGGCTGTTTCGGTTTTTCACGTTTATTGTTTATTTTTGTATATTGTTCGTATTTTCGTCTTTATTAAAGATGTTTACAAATAACCACGCTGCATTTTGGTCCGCCTCTCTTTCACCAGAAGAAAACCGTGACAATAATATAACGTGAGGTTGTCGTATTACACGTCATGTGGTATTGGCGTTCCAGCGTTCCATTTGCCACATACATCAAACCACCACATAAAGCGTTTGATGTCCCTCTGTCTGGCAGCTCAGCTGTTGCAATAATCCAACGTGCTTTAAATTGGTCCATCGTTGTCATTTGACATCAAACGCTTCCTTTGATGTCCTCCGAGGTCCCCTTCCTCCTTCAGATGAAGATGAGGTCTATGTCGTAAATGCTACCCTATTCCCTACATAGTGCACTACTTTACCCTAAATATACATCCCCAATGCTACCCTATTCCCTACATAGTACACTACTTTACCCTAAAATAAATCCCTAATGCTACCCTATTCCCTATATAGTGGACTACTTTACCCTAATATACATCCCTAATGCTACCCTATTCCCTACATAGTACACTACTTTACCCTAATATACATCCCTAATGCTACCCTATTCCCTACATAGTGCACTACTTTACCCTAAAATAAATCCCTAATGCTACCCTATTCCCTATATAGTGGACTACTTTACCCTAATATACATCCCTAATGCTACCCTATTCCCTATATAGTACACTACTTTACCCTAAATATACATTCCTAATGCTACCCTATTCCCTATATAGTGCACTCCTTTTGACAAGCACCAAATAGTCTCCTGCAGGCTCTGGTCAAAAGTAGTGCACTATTTATGGGAATGGGGTGTTATTTTTGGACACACACACACTGTGTTAAACTCAGTAGTTTTAGTAAGATGAGACAACACAGAGTACTACTTTAGTGATAACGTGTCGTCGTCGTAGACAAAGAGAAGCATGCCAACGTACCAGGATTGGAACGGTTGAGTCTGTAGGATTCTCAGCGGGTGGAGCTCCGTCCACAGCCTATCACACGACAGCACAGAGCAAAAAACAAAGAAAAAGAAGAAGAAACAGTTAAAAAAAATAAAAAAATAAATGGTGGGATGATGAAGAAGAAGAAGAAAAAGGGCTTGGAATGATGCTGTTAAATCCACACTAAAACGTTGAGCCACGTCAGCAGCACGATGTGATAGCAACATCTATTGTTATGACCATTTTAGAACATGGTAGTAACAGTAGTAACGTGGTAGTAACATGGTAGCAACACTAGTAACATGGTAGCAACAGTAGTAACATGGTAGTAACATGGTAGAAACAGTAGTAACATGGTAGTAACATGGTAGAAACAGTAGTAACATGGTAGTAACAGTAGTAACATGGTAGTAACATGGTAGTAACATGGTAGTAACAGTAGTAACATGGTAGCAACAGTAGTAACATGGTAGTAACATGGTAGTAACAGTAGTAACATGGTAGTAACATGGTAGAAACAGTAGTAACATGGTAGTAACATGGTAGAAACAGTAGTAACATGGTAGTAACAGTAGTAACATGGTAGTAACAGTAGTAACATGGTAGCAACAGTAGTAACATGGTAGTAACATGGTAGTAACATGGTAGTAACATGGTAGTAACAGGAGTAACATGGTAGTAACATGGTAGTAACATGGTAGTAACATGGTAGTAACATGGTAGCAACAGTAGTAACATGGTAGCAACAGTAGTAACATGGTAGTAACATGGTAGTAACATGGTAGTAACATGGTAGCAACATGGTAGCAACATGGTAGTAACATGGTAGCAACAGTAGTAACATGGTAGTAACATGGTAGTAACATGGTAGTAACAGTAGTAACAGTAGTAACAGTAGTAACATGGTAGTAACATGGTAGTAACAGTAGTAACATGGTAGTAACATGGTAGTAACAGTAGTAACATGGTAGTAACAGTCGATTAGACAGTATAGATATACTTATATCTGTAGCTATTAGATATATACTGTTAGATATTAGACAGGTATGACTCAACTTCATTGAACGGAATCATTGTCCATTTGGTGTGTGTGTGTGTGTGTGTGTGTGTGTGTGTGTGTGTGTGTGTGTGTGTGTGTGTGTGTGTGTGTGTGTGTGTGTGCGTGTGTGTAAATCTACAGGTGTGTTTTACCTCAGGTGCAGGTTTGGCTCCTTCGGTTGGGGCAGTTTCAGTGGCCACTTCTCCTTCACTGTAGTCATAGACCTCACTGTACTCCAGGTCGTACGAATTGTACTGGACGGTAGAGAAGGGACAGGCAACCACTCAGTACACACACATTGTCTCTTTTTCAAACATAAAAAAAGGAAAATATGATAAAACATATCCTTCATATTTACACGGCTACGACTGAGATGAGAGCTGTTGAAAGAGAAATATATGCTTATTGTTGTTCAGACTGTTCCCATGCTCTCTTTAAACTAAACTCTAAATATGGTACTGGAGTGTGCGTTGTAAAAAAAAATCTAATTACTCACAGACAACGCTTTGTCCATTAAAATAACATAAAATTGATCAGACATACAGTGTAGACATTGTTAATGTTGTAAATGACTATTGTAGCTGGAAACGGCAGATTTTTTATGGAATATCTACATAGGCGTACAGAGACCCATTATCAGAAACCATCACTCCTGTGTTCCAATGGCACGTTGTGTTAGCTAATCCAAGTTTATAATTTTAAAAGGCTAATTGATCAATAGAAAACCCTTTTTCCAATTATGTTAGCACAGCTGAAAACTGTTGTTCTGATTAAAGATGCAATAAAATGGGCCTTCTTTAGACTAGTTGAGTATCTGGAGCATCAGCATTTGTGGGTTTGATTACAGGCTCAAAATGGCCAGAAACAAAGACCTTTCTTCTGAAACTCGTCAGTCTATTCTTGTTCTGAGTAATGAAGGCTATTCCATGCGAGAAATTGCCTATAAGCTTTGTACTACTCCCTTCACAGAACAGAGCAAACGCTCCAACCAGAATTGAAAGAGGAGTGGGAGGCCCCGGTGCACAACTGAGCAAGAGGACAAGTACATTAGAGTGTCTAATTTGAGAAACAGACGCCTCACAAGTCTTCAACTGGCAGATTCATTAAATAGTACCCACAAAACACCAGTCTCAACGTCAACAGTGAAGAGGCGACTCCGGGATGCTGGCCTTCTAGGCAGAGTTCCTCTGTCCAGTGTCTGTTCTGTTGTCCATCTTAATCTTTTCTTTTTATTGGCCAGTCTGAGATATGGCTTTTTCTTTTCAACTCTGCCTAGAAGGCCAACATTCCAGAGTCGTCCATTCTTCTCTGCAGATCCTCTCAAGCTCTGTAAGGTTGGATGAGGAGCATTGCTGCACAGCAATTTCCAGGTGTCTCCAGAGATCAAGAAGACTTGAGGCTGAAATCACTGCCAAAGGTGCTTCAGCAAAATACTGAGTAAAAGGTCTGAATACTTTTGCAAAATCATATTTCAGCTTTTTATTTGTAATACATTTGTAACAATAAAAAAACAACAGTTTTTGCTTTGTCATTATGAGGTGTTGTCTGTGGTTTGAAGAAAATAAAACATGTTTTATCCATTTTAGAATAAGGCTGTAAAATGTTTTAAAAAGTCAATGGGTCTGAATACTTGTTTGGACACAGCTACTCATTCAAGGGGTTTTCATTATTTTTTACTATTTTCTACATTGTAGAATAAGACATCAAAACTATGAAATAATACATATGTAATAATGTAGTAACTGAAAAAGTGTTAAACAAATCAAAATATATTTTATTTTTGAGATTCTTCAGAGTAGCCACCTTTTGACTTGACGAGACTCTTGGCATTTCATAGTTTTAAATGTCTTCACTAGAATTCTACAATGTAGAAAATAGTAAAAATAAAGAAAAACCCTTGAATGAATAGGTGTTCTAAAACTTTTGACGGGTAATATATAACAATATATACTGTATATGTATTTATTTTCTTACTAAATATTTAATGGGGGATTGGAAATGATGCAGACAATTACATTGATAGAACCAACAATCTATATTATATTAAAACTGATCTACCACCTAAATTTACAAGCTTATAAACATGCAAGAAAACCAACATCTAGCAGCTCCATTTCTGGTTTCCAGTGATTTTAATTCTGCGTCTCTACGACACGTGATGCCCAACTTCCATCAACACATCTCCACTGCCACAAGGGACGATAAAGTCCTAGTGCTATTCTACCCACAAACAAGCATACAAGGCCCTCCCTTGTCCGCCATTGTCCAAATCAGTACTCTCGCTTCATCTTTACAAGTGGAAACTCAAACAGGAAGTACCAGTGACTCGTTCCGTTGAGAAATGGTCACCAGAATCAGAGATTATGCTACACGACTGCTTTGCTAGCGCTGATTGGAATCTGTTTCGAGACTAACCATCTCCGTCACCGGCTTCATTAGAAAATCCATTGGCAAAATTGTCCCCATAGTGATTGTTTGCTGATTCCCTAATTAAAAGCCCTGGATTAACATCGAGGTTGGAGCTAAGCTAAAAGGACAGAGCTATTGCAGACAACCCTGAGGCTACGGCCGAGGACAGGAATAAGTAAGTCCAAAAGGCCAGCTATGACCTCATCAAACGAGCAAAAAAGACAATATAGGATGAATGTGGAATCATATTACTCTGCATGTGGCAAGGGGCTACAGTCCATTACGGATTACAAAGATAGACCCAGCCGTGATCTGCCCAACAATGCCTCTCTACCAGACGAACTCAATGCAGTTTATGCACCCTTCGTGATCTCGCTCTCCGAGGCCGACCTGAGAAAGGTCTTTAATCAGGTCAACACCCACAAGGCCACAGGGCCTGACTGTATTTCATGGCGTGTTCTCATAGCATGCGCAGAACAGCTGGCAGGCATATTCACGTTATATTCACGTTCATTTTCAACCTCTCCTTGTCCCAGTCTGTAATCCACACATGTTTTAAGATGACCACAATCATCCCTGTTCCAAAGAACTCCAAGGCTTCATGCCACAATGACTACCACCTTGTAGCACTCACATCTGTAATCAGGAAGTGCTTTGAGAGGCTGGTTATAGCACACATTAACCCCACCTTCCCAGACAACCTAGACCCACCCCAATTTGCACCCCCCCCCCCCCAAACAGATCCATAGATGACGCAATCTCATTTGCTCTCTCCACACTGCCCTCACCCATCCAGATAAAAGGAATACCTATGTGAGAATGCTGTTCATTGACTACAGCTCAGAGTTCAACACCATTGACCCCTCCAAAGTCGTCACAAGGCTTAGGACTCTGGGTCTGAACTCCTCCCTCTGACGGGCCGACCCCAGGTGGTGAGGGTAGGCAATATTACCTTCGCCACGCTGACCCTCAACACAGGGGCCCCACAGGGGTGTGTACTTAGTCCCTTCCTGTACTCCCTATTTACCCACAACTGTGTGGCCACCCACGACTCCAACACCATCATCAAGTTTGCTGACGACACGACAGTGGTAGGCTGAGTCAGCCTACAGGGAGGAGGTCAGTGACCTGGCGGTGTGGTGCCGGAGCAACAAGCTCTCCCTCAACGTCAGTAACACCAAGCAGCTGATTGTGGACTACGGGAAACGAGGGAGGCGAGTCACCCCCATCCACATCGACAGGGTTGCAGTGGAGCAGGTTGAGAGCTTCAAGTGTCCAAATCACTAAAATGGTCCAAGCACACAGGCACAGTCAAGAAGAAGGCACGACAGCGCCTCTTGCCCCTCAGGAGGTTGAAAAAGTTTGGCATGGACACTCAAATCCTCAAACAAGTTCTACAGCTGCACCGTTGAGAGCATTTTGACTGTCTGCATCATTGCCTAGTATGGCAACAACACCGCCCTCGATCCCATGGCGCTACAGAAAGTGGTGCGGACAGCCCAGTACATCACTGGGGCTGATCTCCCTGCCATCCAGGACCTCTATACACGGCGGTGTCAGAGGAAGGTAAATCGCCAAAAACTCCAACCACCCATGTCCTGGACTATTCTCTCTGCTTCCGGCACGGCAGGCGGTACCCGGTGCACCAGTATCCCTGCACGTTGTAAATATGGTACTGAACTGACCCTGTATATAGTGTGGTATTAACTGACCCTGTATATAGTATGGTATTAACTGACCCTGTATATAGTGTGGTATTAACTGACCCTGTATATAGTATGGTATTAACTGACACTGTATATAGTGTGGTATTAACTGACCCTGTATATAGTATGGTATTAACTGACCCTGTATATAGTATGGTATCAACTGACCCTGTATATAGTATGGTATTAACTGACCCTGTATATAGTATTAACTGACCCTGTATATAGTATGGTATTAACTGACCCTGTATATAGTGTGGTATTAACTGACCCTGTATATAGTATGGTATTAACTGACCCTGTATATAGTATGGTATTAACTGACCCTGTATATAGTATGGTATTAACTGACCCTGTATATAGTATGGTATTAACTGACCCTGTATATAGTATGGTATTAACTGACCCTGTATATAGTATGGTATAAACTGACCCTGTATATAGTATGGTATTAACTGACCCTGTATATAGTATGGTATTAACTGACCCTGTATATAGTATGGTATTAACTGACCCTGTATATAGTATGGTATTAACTGACCCTGTATATAGTATGGTATTAACTGACCCTGTATATAGTATGGTATTAACTGACCCTGTATATAGTATGGGATTAACTGACCCTGTATATAGTGTGGTATTAACTGACCCTGTATATGGTGTGGTATTAACTGACCCTGTATATAGTGTGGTATTAACTGACCCTGTATATAGTATGGTATTAACTTACCCTGTATATAGTATGGTATTAACTGACCCTGTATATAGTATGGTATTAACTGACCCTGTATATAGTATGGTATTAACTGACCCTGTATATAGTATGGTATTAACTGACCCTGTATATAGTATGGTATTAACTGACCCTGTATATAGTATGGTATTAACTGACCCTGTATATAGTATGGTATTAACTGACCCTGTATATAGTATGGTATTAACTGACCCTGTATATAGTGTGGTATTAACTGACCTTGTATATAGTATGGTATTAACTGACCTTGTATATAGTATGGTATTAACTGACCCTGTATATAGTGTGGTATTAACTGACCCTGTATATAGTATGGTATTAACTGACCCTGTATATAGTGTGGTATTAACTGACCCTGTATATAGTATGGTATTAACTGACCCTGTATATAGTATGGTACTGAACTGACCCTGTATATAGTATGGTATTAACTGACCCTGTATATAGTATGGTATTAACTGACCCTGTATATAGTATGGTATTAACTGACCCTGTATATAGTATGGTACTAACTGACCCTGTATATAGTATGGTATTAACTGACCCTGTATATAGTATGGTATTAACTGACCCTGTATATAGTATGGTATTAACTGACCCTGTATATAGTATGGTATTAACTGACCCTGTATATAGTATGGTATGAACTGACCCTGTATATAGTATGGTATTAACTGACCCTGTATATAGTATGGTATTAACTGACCCTGTATATAGTATGGTATTAACTGACCCTGTATATAGTATGGTATTAACTGACCCTGTATATAGTATGGTATTAACTGACCCTGTATATAGTGTGGTATTAACTGACCCTGTATATAGTATGGTATTAACTGACCCTGTATATAGTGTGGTATTAACTGACCCTGTATATAGTATGGTATTAACTGACCCTGTATATAGTATGGTATTAACTGACCCTGTATATAGTATGGTACTGAACTGACCCTGTATATAGTATGGTATTAACTGACCCTGTATATAGTATGGTATTAACTGACCCTGTATATAGTATGGTATTAACTGACCCTGTATATAGTATGGTATTAACTGACCCTGTATATAGTATGGTATTAACTGACCCTGTATATAGTATGGTATTAACTGACCCTGTATATAGTATGGTATTAACTGACCCTGTATATAGTATGGTATTAACTGACCCTGTATATAGTGTGGTATTAACTGACCCTGTATATAGTATGGTATTAACTGACCCTGTATATAGTATGGTATTAACTGACCCTGTATATAGTATGGTATTAACTGACCCTGTATATAGTATGGTATAAACTGACCCTGTATATAGTATGGTATTAACTGACCCTGTATATAGTATGGTATTAACTGACCCTGTATATAGTATGGTATTAACTGACCCTGTATATAGTATGGTATTAACTGACCCTGTATATAGTATGGTATTAACTGACCCTGTATATAGTATGGTATTAACTGACCCTGTATATAGTATGGGATTAACTGACCCTGTATATAGTGTGGTATTAACTGACCCTGTATATGGTGTGGTATTAACTGACCCTGTATATAGTGTGGTATTAACTGACCCTGTATATAGTATGGTATTAACTTACCCTGTATATAGTATGGTATTAACTGACCCTGTATATAGTATGGTATTAACTGACCCTGTATATAGTATGGTATTAACTGACCCTGTATATAGTATGGTATTAACTGACCCTGTATATAGTATGGTATTAACTGACCCTGTATATAGTATGGTATTAACTGACCCTGTATATAGTATGGTATTAACTGACCCTGTATATAGTATGGTATTAACTGACCCTGTATATAGTGTGGTATTAACTGACCTTGTATATAGTATGGTATTAACTGACCTTGTATATAGTATGGTATTAACTGACCCTGTATATAGTGTGGTATTAACTGACCCTGTATATAG
The DNA here is from genome assembly GCF_036934945.1 of Oncorhynchus masou masou. Lineage (NCBI taxonomy): Eukaryota > Metazoa > Chordata > Actinopteri > Salmoniformes > Salmonidae > Oncorhynchus > Oncorhynchus masou. The sequence continues at coordinate 5,083,502 of NC_088228.1, forward strand.
TATGGTATTAACTGACCCTGTATATAGTGTGGTATTAACTGACCCTGTATATAGTATGGTATTAACTGACCCTGTATATAGTATGGTACTGAACTGACCCTGTATATAGTATGGTATTAACTGACCCTGTATATAGTATGGTATTAACTGA
>NC_088228.1:5086152-5088652 GCF_036934945.1 Oncorhynchus masou masou
AACGTAGACCTGAGGTCTTAGACTGGACTGTCCATTTTATCTATGTGTGAAAATGTTCTAAATGTAAATTTTTCTGTAATTTTCACATGACCCACATATAGCCAATTTGATGTAGCTGAAAAACATTTTACGGACGGAGTATATTTAATATCAGTACACTTTTTTGTTGTTGTTATTTTTAGTCGTACCCTTCAGCTCCCCCTCAAACCCTACCCTCTACAGCGGAAGTCGGAAGTTTACATACAACTTAGCCAAATACATTTAAACTTAGTTTTCGACAGTTCCTGACATTTAATCTTAGTAAAAATTCCCCTGTCTTAGGTCAGTTAGGATCACCACTTTATTTTAGGAATATGAAATGTCAGAATAATAGTAGCGAGAATGATTTATTTCAGCTTTTATTTATTTCATCACATTCTCAGTGGGTTAGAAGTTTACATACACTCAATTAGTATTTGTAGCATTGCCATAAAATTGTTTAACTTGGGTCAAACGTTTCAGGTAGCCTTCCACAAGCTTCCCACAATAAGTTGGGTGAATTTTGTCCCATTCCTCCTGACAGAGCTGGTGTAACTGAGTCATGTCTGTAGGCTTCCTTGTTCGCACATGCTTTTTCAGTTCTGCCCTTCAAATTTTCTATAGGATTGAGGTCAGGGCTTTGTGATGTTGACTCCAATGACTTGACTTTGTTGTCCTTAAGCTATTTTGCCACAACTTTGAAAGTCTGCTTGGGGTCATTGTCCATTTGGAAAACCCATTTGCAAGCATCCTTTAACTTCCTTACTGATGTCTTGAGATGTTGCTTCAATATATATATATATAGTCTGGCTTTTTTTTATGGTGGTTTTGGAGAAGTGGCTTCTTCCTTGCTGAGCGGCCTTTCAGGTTATGTCGATATAGGACTCTTTTTACTGTCGATATAGATACTTTTGTACCTGTTTCCTCCAGTATCTTCACAAGGTCCTTTGCTGTTGTTCTGGGATTGATTTGCACTTTTCGCACCAAAGTACGTTCATCTCTAGGAGGTGGAACGCGTCTCCTTCCTGAGCAGTATGACGGCTGCGTGGTCCCATGGTGTTTATACTTGCATACTATTTTTTGTACAGATGAACGTGGTACCTTCAGGCATTTGGAAATTGCTCCCAAGGATGAACCAGACTTGTGGAGGTCTAAATTTGTTTTCTGAGGTCTTGGCTGATTTCTTTTGATTTTCCCATGATGTCAAGCAAAGAGGCACTGGATTGAAGGTAGGCCTTGAAATACATCCACAGGTACACCTCCAATTGACTCAAATTATGTCAATTAGTCTATCAGAAGCTTGTAAAGCCATTACATAATTTTCTGGAATTTTCCAATCAGTTTAAATGCACAGTCAACTTAGTGTATGTAAACTTCTGACCCACTGGAATTGTGATACAGTGAATTATAAGTGAAATAATCTGTCTGTAAACAATTGTTGGAAAAATTACATGTGTCATGCACAAAGTAGATGTCCTAAACGAACTTGTGGAATGGTTTAAAAACGAGTTTTAATGACTCCAACCTAAGTGCATGTAAACTTCCGACTTCAACTGTATATCTGAATAACATACAGTTGAAGTCGGAAGTTTACATACACTTAGGTTGGAGTCATTAAAACTCGTTTTTCAACCACTCCACAAATATCTTGTTAACAAACTATAGTTTTGTCAAGTCAGTTAGGACATCTACTTTGTGCATGACACAAGTCATTTTTACAACAATTGTTTACAGACAGATTATTTGACTTATAATTCACTGTATCACAATTCCAGCTTGTGGTTCATTCATTCATTACTAGCTTGTGTTAAATATCTGTTGCAGTTCATGACTCATCCACTCGTACATGTAATGCCTACACCCGTATGGCATCCTATTCCCTACATAGTTCACTACTTTAGACCAGAGCCCTATGGCATCCTATTCTCTAAATAGTGCACTACTTTAGACCAGAGCCCTATGGCATCCTATTCTCTAAATAGTGCACTACATTTGACCAGAGCCCTATGGCACCCTATTCTCTAAATAGTGCACTACATTTGACCAGAGCCCTATTCTCTAAATAGGCACTACATTTGACCAGAGCCCTACGGCACCCTATTCTCTAAATAGTGCACTACATTTGACCAGAGCCCTATGGCACCCTATTCTCTAAATAGTGCACTACATTTGACCAGAGCCCTATGGCACCCTATTCTCTAAATAGTGCACTACATTTGACCAGAGCCCTCCATCCATCTTTTGAGGTGCAGGCAAATGAAAACAGATATTGAATGAAAGTAGTTGCTAACAGATCCAATTCTACTCATTGATTTAGGGGGATTCTTTAACCTATATGAGGTACAGTCAAACAAAGACTAGGTAGATTAATTTAACAGGCTACTGACAGGGTTCTAGTCCCAGATACAGTACCTCTGTTAACAGGCTACTGACAGGGTTCTAGTCCCAGATACAGTACCTCTGTTAACAGGCTACTGATAGG
>NC_088228.1:5098652-5141152 GCF_036934945.1 Oncorhynchus masou masou
TGACAAGTCTACAAAACGTAGAACATGAAACAAGAATGGTGTTTATGGGAGGACACCACGGAAGAAGTCACTGTTCAAAAAAAACATTGCTGCATGTCTGAAGTTTACAAAAGATCACCTGGATGTTCCACAGCGCTAATGGCAAAATACTCTGAGGACAGATGAAACTAAAGTAGAGTTTTTTGAACGCAACACACAACACTATGTGTGGAGAAAAAAAGGCACAGCACACCAACATCAAAACCTCATCCCAACTGTGAAGTATGATGAAGGGAGCATCATGGTTTGGGGCTGCTTTGCTGCCTCAGGGACAGCTTGCTATCATCAACAGAAAAATGAATTCCCAAGTTTATCAAGACATTTTGCAGGAGAATGTAAGGCTACCTGTCCGCCAATTGAATCTCAACAGAAGTTTGGTGATGCAACAGGACAACAAAACACAGAAGTAAATCAACAACAAAATGGCTTCAACAGAAGAAAATAACCCTTCTGGAGTGGCAGTCAGAGTCCTGACCTCAACCCGATTGAGATGCTGTGGCCCAAAGAGAGTGGTTCACACCAGACATCCCAAGAATATTGCTGAACTGAAACAGTTTTGTAAAGAGGAATGGTCCAAAATTCCTCCTGACCGTTGTGCAGGTCTGATCGACAACTACAGAAAACGTTTGGTTGAGGTTATTGCTGCCCAAGGAGGGTCAACCAGTTATTAAATCCAGTTCACATACTTTTCCCACCCTGCACTGTGAATGTTTACACGCTGTGTTCAATAAAGACAAGAAAACTGATAATTGTTTGAGTTATTAGTTTAAGCAGACTGTGTTTGACTATTGTTGTAACTTAGATGAAGATCAGATCACATTTGATGACCAACTTCTACAGAAATTGGTCACATACTTTTTCTTGCCACTGTAGGTAACAAAAGGGGGTAAACCTGAGCATAAACAAATAGACCATTAAATAGGTACCATTAAGTGGGCTCTCAATATACAGTGGCTTGCGAAATTATTCACCCCCTTGGCATTTATCCTATTTTGTTGCCTTATAATTTAGAATTCACATTTAGATTTTGGAGGTTTGTATCATTTGATTTACACAACATGCCAACCACTTTGAAGATGCAAAATATGTTTTATTGTGAAACAAACAAGAAATAAGACAAAAAAACCTGAAAACTTGAGTGTGCATAACTATTCACCCCCCCCCAAAGTCAATACTTTGTTAGAGACACCTTTCACTGGGATTTCTGCCCATTCTTCAAGGCAAAACTGCTCCAGCTCCTTCAAGTGGGTTGGGTTCCGCTGGTGTACAGGAATCTTTAAGTTATACCACATATTCTCAATTGGATTGAGGTCTGGGCTTTGACTAGGCCATTCCAAGACATTTAAATGTTTCCTCTTAAACCACTCAAACCACTTGAGTGTTGGTTCAGCAGTATCCTTAGGGTCATTGTCCTGCTGGAAGGTGAACCTCCGTCCCCGTCCCATGGCCAAAATAGCTCAATTTTAGTCTCATCTGACCAGAGTACCTTTTTCCATATGTTTAGGGAGTCTCCCACATGCCTTTCGGCAACAGCAAACGTGTTTGCTTATTTTATTCTTAAGGCAATGGCCTTTTGTCTGGCCACTCTTCCGTAAAGCCCTGGTCTGTGGAGTGTACGACTTAAAGTGGTCCTATGGACAGATACTCCAGTCTCCGCTGTGGAGCTTTGCAGCTCCTTCAGGGTTATCTTTGGTCTCTTTGTTGCCTCTCTGATTAATGCCCTCCTTGTCCGGTCTGTGAGATTTGGTGGTGGGCGGCCCTCTCTTGGCAGGTTTGTTGTGGTGCCATATTCTTTAAAACAAATTATAATGGATTTAATTGTGCTCCGTGGGATGTTCAAAGTTTCTGATAACTTTTTATAACTCAACCCTGATCTGTACTTCTCCACAACTTTGTCGCTGACCTGTTTGGAGAGCTCCTTGGTCTTCATGGTGCCGCTTGCTTGGTGGTGTTGCAGAATATGGGACCTTTCAGAACAGGTGTATATATATATACTGAGATCATGTGACACTTAGATTGCACACAGGTGGACTTTACTTAACTAATTATGTGACTTCTGAAGGTACTTGGTTGCACAGATCTTATTTAGGGGCTTCATAGCAAAGGGGGTGAATACATATACACGCACCACTTTATCATTTATTTTATCTTTTATCTTTTAGAAACAAGTTCTTTTTTTCATTTCATTTCACCAATTTGGACAATTTTGTGTGTGCCCATTACATGAAATCCAAATAAAAATCTATTTAAATTACAGGTTGTAATGCAACAAAATAGGAAAAACGCCAAGGAGGATGAATACTTTTGCAAGGCACTGTAAGATGACATTATAAAGAAAAACCCAGGCCAAACCCAGGACAGACCTAGGACAGACCCAGGGGAACCCCAGGACAGACCCAGGACAGACCCAGACCAGACCTAGGACAGACCCAGGGGAACCACAGGGCAGACCCAGAACAGACCCAGGACAGACCCAGACCAGACCAAGGACAGACCCAGGACAGACCCAGAAAAGGCCCAGGAAAGACCCAGACCAGGCCCAGGACAGACCCAGGACAGACCCAGGACAGACCCAGGACAGACCCAGACCAGACCCAGGACAGACCCATGACAGACCCAGGCCAGACCAGACCCAGACCAGACCCAGGCCAGACCCAGATCAGACCCAGGGGAGACCCAGACCAGACCCAGGACAGACCCAGAATAGACACAGGACAGCCCCAGGCCAGACCCAGACCAGACCCAGGACAACCCAGGGCAGTCCCAGGACAGACCCAGGACAAACCCAGACCATACCCAGGACAGACCCAGGACAGACCCAGGGGAGTCACAGGACAGACCCAGGGGAGTCCCAGGACAGACCCAGACCAGACCCAGACCAGACCCAGGGCAGACGCAGGGCAAACCCAGGCCGGAAGTGTGTTCCAAATAGCACCCTATTTCCTGTATCGTGCACTACTTTAGACCAGAGCCCTATGGCACAATATTCCCTACATAGTGCAATACTTTAGACCAGAGCCCTATGGCACCCTATTCCCTACATAGTGCACGACTTTTGACCAGGGGTCATAGGGTACTAAACATTAGCAGACTGGATCAAGACAGGCAACTCCAGCTCTATCAGGGTGGCCCACCACCAGAGAGCAGAGAGAATACACGTCCAGATGACATTCAATTAAAGGGGAGGAAGCCTAGCAGAACTACAGCTAACATCTGTCAGAACTTAGTTCAACTGTCTGGATCTCATTAGCTGTTCTCCGTCAGGCCTGACCAGTAAACCTTAATTGCAGTGTGTGTGTGTGTGTGTGTGTGTGTGTGTGTGTGTGTGTGTGTGTGTGTGTGTGTGTGTGTGTGTCGCGCTGGCTCCTAACAGCACTATCCAGCTTGGTGTTAGTTGACAACCCACTGAATGACAGGCAGGCACTGAAATAAACTTGGTACTCTATACAGATATGCATGCTATCATAATAATCAGAGTGGCAGGTAGCCAGCCTAGTGGTTAGAGTGTAGAGGCGGTAGGTAGCCTAGTGGTTAGAGTGTAGAGGCGGTAGCCAGCCTGTGGTTAGAGTGTAGAGGCAGTAGGTAGCCTTGTGGTTAGAGTGTAGAGGCGGTAGGTAGCCTAGTGGTTAGAGTGTAGAGGCAGTAGGTAGCCTAGTGGTTAGAGTGTAGAGGCGGTAGGTAGCCTAGTGGTTAGGGCGTTGGGCCAGTAACCGAAAGGCTGCTAGATCGAATCCCCTGAGCTGACAAGGTAAAAATCTATTGTTCTGCCCCTTGAACAAGGCAGTTAACCCACTGTTCCTAGGTCGTCGTTGTCAATAAGAATTTGTTCTTATCTGACTTGCCAAGTAAAATAAAAACATGATATTATGCTTCTGCCTTGCCAAAGTTGCCGAACTTCTTAATACCAATCTCTTTAACAAACCCACTGAAGGACAGACAGCCATGGTACATACACAGACAACGTTTATACTGTAGATACATGTTTGTACCTAATCATCATCACCAGGCACACGTCTACCTAAAGTCACACTTATTAATGTCTTAATGAATGACAGCCAATACTTGTACTGTAAAAATATTCATACTGTAAAAAGACTCTTACTGTAAAAAGACTCTTACTGTAAAAATACTCTTACTGTAAAAAGACTCTTACTGTAAAAAGACTCTTACTGTAAAAATAGTCTTACTGTAAAAAGACTCTTACTGTAAAAAGACTCTTACTGTAAAAAGACTCTTACTGTAAAAAGACTCTTACTGTAAAAATATTCTTACTGTAAAAAGACTCTTACTGTAAAAAGACTCTTACTGTAAAAAGACTCTTACTGTAAAAAGACTCATACTGTAAAAAGACTTACTGTAAAAATACTCTTACTGTAAAATATTATTACTGTAAGATACTCTTACTGTATGATAGTCTTACTGTAAAAAGACTCAAACTATAAAAATAATATTACTGTAAAAAAACTCATACTGTAAAAATGAATGAAGTTAATGGATGTAGAGTATCTTTGTTCGTAATTGACCGAGTGTTCAGCTAGACCTCACCAACAAAAATGTTCTGTTTCCCACATTACACTCACAGAAGTTCTCTCTCTCACTCTCTCTGTCTCTGTCTCTCTCTGTCTCTGTCTCTCTCTGTATCTGTCTCTCTCTGTATCTGTCTCTCTCTGTATCTGTCTCTGTCTCTCTCTGTCTCTCTCTCTCTCTCTCTCTCTGTCTCTCTCTCTGTCTGTCTCTCTGTCTGTCTCTCTGTCTGTCTCTGGTCCTGTCTTGAACATCGCTCTGATAGGGATTACAGTGAATGATTTACAGTATTGTCTGGTTCTGGTAAGAAAGAGGGAGTTTTGCCAAGGTAGCTTAACAGTGATGAATTGATAGTGATAAAAATTAGCTTTAATATCTACTGTCGTAGTGTGTTTGGAGGCATCGTGTTCTGTACAGTGTGTAAACACACTGCTTTCTCAAGTGAAGTCCTGGGAAAACGACTACCGTAACAACTTTAGTCGTCAGTGGACGAGCTGTAGAGATTTATCCATGCTGACCAACTCTACCCAACTCCACCCAACTCTACCCAACTCCACCCAACTCTACCCAACTCCACCCAACTCTACCCAACTCCACCCAACTCCACCCAACTCCACCCAACTCCACCCAACTCTACCCAACTCCACCCAACTCCACCCAACTCCACCCAACTCCACCCAACTCCACCCAACTCCACCCAACTCCACCCAACTCTACCCAACTCCACCCAACTCCACCCAACTCTACACAACTCTACCCAACTCCACCCAACTCTACCCAACTCTACCCTGTAGGGCGACAGGTTAATAGTTAAAGGCTGCTGGATCGAATTCCCAAGCTGACAAGGTGAAAAGCTGTTGCTCTACCCAAGGCAGTTAACCCACTGTCTCCTGGGCATCTAAGACGTGGATGTTGATTAAAGGAGCCAACAGAGGGGTTGATTCAGAGGGGTTGGGTTAAATGTGGAAGACACGTTTCAGTTTAAGGCATTCTGACTAGGTATCCCCCCTTTAATTCAGTTGTACTGACTAGGTATCCCCCCTTTCATCCAGTTGTACTGACTAGGTATACCCCTTTCATCCAGTTGTACTAACTAGGTATCCCCCCTTTCATTCATCCAGGTATCCCCCATTTCATTATCAGTTGTACTGACTAGGTATCCCCCTATTCAGTTGTATCCCCCCTTTCATTCAGTACTGGTATCCCCCTTTCATTCAGTTGTACTGAGGTATCCCCCTTTCATTCAGTTGTACTGACTAGGTATCCCCCTTTCATTCAGTTGTACTGACTAGGTATCCCCCTTTCATTCAGTTGTACTGATTCTAGGTATCCCCCTTTCATTCAGTTGTACTGACTGACTAGGTAACCCCCCTTTCATTCAGTCAGCAGACCTTGAAATCCTGGCTTGGCCCAGAGACAGTGGCCCAGATGGAAACCCGATGTCGTGCAGTACGTTTGACCAGGGCTGGTAAGGAACAATTTGAGATGCAGAGGAGAGTGGCTGCGCTATAACATCAAACACGAACACGGAGCAAATCAGTAGGAGAAGCATGGAGGGGCTTTTAGAGGAGAGTAGATCAAGCACATATCCTGACCCCTGACCTATGTGTACCCCTAGTGAGGGCTTGACCCCTGTGGACAGTCACCTTTAATCAGTCTGGTAAGAGGTTGGGCTGCTGCTGTTACTACTACTACTACCACTACTACTACTACTACCACCGCTACTACTACTACTACTACTACTACTACTACTACTACTACTACTACTACTACTACTACTACTACTACTACTACTACTACTACTACTACTACTACTACTACTACTACTACTACTACTACTACTACCAACACCACTACCACTACCACTACTACTACTACGGGTCCTGTGTACTACTCTAGAGCATGGCTACTTACTACGCCAAGCGTCGTGTACTACCACTTCCCGCTGGGACCACCCATATGTAAACTAGTACCCCACCACTACTTGTAAGTCCTTTGGACAAAACGTCTGCTAAATGGGATATACTACTACCACCACCACTACTACTACTACCACTACTACTACTACACTACTACTACTACTACTACTACCACTACTACTACTACTACTACCACTACCACCACTACTACTACTACTACTACTACTACTACTACTACTACTACCACCACCACTACTACTACTACCACCGCTACTACTACTACTACTACTACTACTACTACTACTACTACCACTACTACTACTACTACTACTACTACCACCACCACTACTACTACTACTACTACCACTACTACCACCACTACTACTACTACCACTACTACTACTACCACCACTACTACTACTACTACTACTACTACACCACTACTACTACTACTACCACTACTACTACTACTACTACTACCGCTGTCATAACCTCACTGGTCTACTCCACCATCATTGCTACTACTACTACCACTACTACAATTAATCTTCCACTACTACTACTCCCCCTTCTACTGACCAGGTGGCTAATCACATCTCTGCATGTCTGGCAGACATATCCACTGTGGATGACCACTACCACAGCACTACTACTCTTCCTCCCAAGGACTGCCACCCTATGATCTCGCCATCACTACTGACAACTCCATTGTGTCCTCCTCCCTAGACCGCTAAGAACCACTTGGCGTGATCCTGGACACTACACCCTGTCGTTCTCAACTAACATCAAGGCGGTGGCCCGTTACCACTGTACTTCATGATCTACAGCATCCACCACTACCACCACCTACTGCCTCTACACCAGGACTACCGGCGCACTCCTAATCCAGGCACTACTCATCTCCCTCTGGATTACTGCCACCACTACTACTGTTGGCTGGGCTCCTGCATGTGCCATTAAACCCTACTACAACTCATCCACTACTACCACTACTACTACTACTACCACTACTACTGTTACTACTACTACTACTACTACTACCACCACTACTACTACTACCACTGCTGGTGTTCTACTCTCCCTACCACTACTACTCCACTGGCTTCCAGTTACCACCACTACTATTACTCCACCACACTACTACCATGGTGCTTGCCACCACGGACTACTAACTACACCGCTACTACCTCCAGGCTCTGATCAGGCCCTACACCCAAACAAGGGCACTGCGTTCATCCACCTCTGGCCTGCTCGCTACCCTACCACTGACTACTACTACCACCCTACTCAGCCCAGTCAAACTACTACTACTACTACTACTACTGGCCCTACCTAATGGTGGACTACAATACTACTACTACTACTACCAGGACTACTACCAATCACTACTACTACCACTACTACCTACTACCACTACTACTACTACTACTACTATTACCACTACTACTACTACCACTACTACTACTACTACTACCACAACTACTACTACCACCATTACTACCACCACTACTACTACTACCACTACTACTACTACCACCACTACTACTACTACTACTACTACTACCACTACTACTACTACTACTACTACTACTACTACTACTACCACCACTACTACCACCACTACTTAAATGTACTAATACTACCACTACTACTACTACTACTACTACTACTACCACCACTACCACTACTACCACTACTACTACTACTACTACTACTACTACTACTACCACTACTACTACTACCACTACTACTACTACTACTACCACTACTACTACTACCACCACTACTACCACTACTACTACTACTACTACTACCACTACTACTACCACCACTACTACTACTACTACCACCACCACTACTACCACCACTACTACTACTACCACTACTACTACTACTACCACTACTACTACTACCACTACTACTACTACCACCACTACTACTACCCACCACTACTACTACTACCACTACTACTACTACCACCACTACTACTACTACCACTACTACTACTACTACCACTACTACTACTACCACTACTACTACTACCACCACCACTACTACCACCACTACTACTACTACCACTACTACTACTACTACTACTACTACCACTACTACTACCACCACTACTACCACTACTACCACCACCACTACTACCACCACTACTACTACTACCACTACTACTACTACTACTACTACTACTACTACCACCACTACTACTACTACCACTACTACTACTACTACCACTACTACTACTACTACCACTACTACTACTACCACCACTACTACTACTACCACTACTACTACTACCACTACTACTACTACCACCACCACTACTACCACTACTACTACTACCACTACTACTACTACTACTACTACTACCACTACTACTACCACCACTACTACTACTACTACTACTACTACTACTACCACTACTACTACCACCACTACTACTACTACCACTACTACTACTACCACCACCACTACTACCACCACTACTACTACTACCACTACTACTACTACTACTACTACTACCACTACTACTACCACCACTACTACTACTACTACTACTACTACCACTACTACTACTACCACCACTACTACTACTACCACCACTACTACTACTACCACTACTACTACTACCACTACTACTACTACCACCACCACTACTACCACCACTACTACTACTACCACTACTACTACTACTACTACTACTACCACTACTACTACTACCACTACTACTACTACCACTACTACTACCACCACTACTACTACCACCACTACTACTACTACCACTACTACTACTACCACTACTACTACCACCACTACTACTACCACCACCACTACTACTACTACTACTACTACTACTACTACTACTACCACTACCACCACTACTACTACTACCACCACTACTACTACTACCACCACCACTACTACCACTACTACTACTACCACCACCACTACTACCACCACTACTACTACTACCACTACTACTACTACCACTACTACTACTACCACTACTACTACTACCACCACTACTACTACTACCACCACTACTACTACTACCACCACCACTACTACCACTACTACTACTACCACCACCACTACTACCACCACTACTACTACTACCACTACTACTACTACTACTACTACTACCACTACTACTACTACCACTACTACTACCACCACTACTACTACCACCACTACTACTACTACCACTACTACTACTACCACTACTACTACCACCACTACTACTACTTCTACTACTACTACCACTACTACTACTACCACCACTACTACTACTACCACCACTACTACTACTACCACCACCACTACTACCACTACTACCACTACTACTACTACCACCACCACTACTACCACCACTACTACTACTACCACTACTACTACTACCACTACTACTACTACCACTACTACTACTACCACCACTACTACTACTACCACCACTACTACTACTACCACCACCACTACTACCACTACTACTACTACCACCACCACTACTACCACCACTACTACTACTACCACTACTACTACTACTACTACTACTACTACCACTACTACTACTACCACTACTACTACTACCACTACTACTACCACCACTACTACTACCACCACTACTACTACTACCACCACTACTACTACCACCACTACTGGACCAGTGAGTCAACAGGGGTATGAAGTTACGGCCAGGAGTCAGGACTTCCTCTTCTCTTCTCCTCCCCCTCCCGTCTGCTATCTGGTGAAAAACTCTGTTTTTAGAACACTTAGTCATCATGATGTAATGCTGATAGGTGTGTGTGTGTGTGTGTGTGTGTGTGTGTGTGTGTGTGTGTGTGTGTGTGTGTGTGTGTGTGTGTGTGTGTGTGTGTGTGTGTGTGTGTGTGTGTGTGTGTGTGTGTGTGTGTGTGTGTGTGTGAGACCTTAGCTCCAAATCCGGAGTCATAGAGGTATAAATCAGTGTGTATGGGAGTTAGAGATACATACCGTTAAAACATATATATATATATATTTTATTATGACAGCTTTTATCCCCAGATTCCTTTTTGCATTCCATTCAAATACATGAAGAATAATAACAAAACTACTGTTTAGTATTTTGAAAACAATTTTTCCTTCATGGTACAGTACAGTGTGTTCTCGTGTGGCTTGGTTGGTAGAGCATCACGTTTGCAACGTCAAGATTGTGGGTTCGATTCCCTACAACGGAGAATGACAATGTAAACTCTCACTGCTGTAAGTTGCTCTGGATAAGAGAGTCTGATAAATGAGTGAAGCGTGAAAAGGTCTGACATTATGGTTGTCGTCAGGGACCTCTTGAGTGTTTCCATTCCTCACAGCCAGCTGCTCGCTTGGCTGACTGTGGGTCCAGGTGGGGTGCCAAGCAAAATACATGTGGATAAGAATAAAATATAGCCAGAATCATGATGCGAAATAGGCCCCAGGCAGGCGACTAACTGAAACCTGGGTCACAGGAAAATACACACGCTCAAGTGCACGTACCGCCTCTGCTTAACCAAACCACCTCTATTGAACCAAACCGCCTCTATTGAACCAAAACGCCTCTATTTAACCAAAACGCCTCTATTTAACCAAACCACCTCTATTTAACCAAACCGCCTCTATTGAACCAAAATGCCTCTATTTAACCAAACCACCTCTATTGAACCAAACCACCTCTATTGAACCAAACCACCTCTATTTAACCAAACCACCTCTATTTAACCAAACCACCTCTATTTAACCAACCCACCTCTATTGAACCAAAACGCCTCTATTGAACTAAACCACCTCTATTGAACCAAACGCCTCTATTTAACCAAACCATCTCTATTGAACCAAAAAGTCTGTATTGAACCAAACCACCTTAATTGAACCAAACCACCTCAATTGAACCAAACCACCTCTATTTAACCAAACCATCTCTATTTAACCAAACCACCTCTATTTAACCAAACCACCTCTACTTAACCAAACCACCTCTACTTAACCAAACCACCTCTACTTAACCAAACCCCCTCTACTTAACCAAACCCCCTCTACTTAACCAAAACACCTATTTTGAACCAAAACACCTCTACTTAACCAAACCACCTCTACTTAACCAAACCACCTCTATTTAACCAAACCACCTCTACCAAACCACCTCTATTTAACCAAACCACCTCTACTTAACCAAACACTTCAATTGAACCAAACCACCTCTATTACACTCACTGGAAACCAAATAGAGCCACACACAAAATTAGTATAGTAGCAAGGATTGAACTTTGTTTGACATTTTCTGTCTGCAAAAAGTGCCTCAACAGCTCAATATGTGGCGTCTTCATTCTAATGTCTCTCGAGTACGAGTCATTCAGGACATCACACTGAGCTGAGCTCTTACAGGATGTAAGACTACCCCAGAAGTCCCGACTGCCTTATTCTGTCCAATCAACTGTCACGACCCCCTTATTTTGTCCAATCAACTGTCACGACCCCCTTATTCTGTCCAATCAACTGTCACAACCCTTTTTTTCTGTCCAATCAACTGTCACAACCCCTTTTTTCTGTCCAATCAACTGTCACGACCCCATTATTCTGTCCAATCAACTGTCACGACCCCCTTATTCTGTCCAATCAACTGTCACAACCCCTTTATTCTGTCCAATCAACTGTCACGATCCCATTATTCTGTCCAATCAACTGTCACGACCCCATTATTCTGCCCGACAACATTCCCAGTCTCATAACTAATCATTTTTCTTTACTGTGTTACAATGTTTTTCTGTATTATTATATTAAATTATATATACTATTCTATATACTATATACTATATTCTATATCTATATATTTTTGTACTTTTTAACACTGCATTGTAAGGGCTTGTAAGCATCTCATAGTCTACCACTGCTGTATTCGGCGCATGTAGATGACACGTGACAAATAACATTTGATTTGATGACCCCCATAATTCTGTCCAATCAACAGTAAGGGAGGGAGAAGCGGAGAGTCTGACTGATGCTCACCTGATCCCAGATCTACTGGTGTCACAGTCAACTCTTGTGACTAACAGAGAGTTCACACCATACCAGCAGCACTGGCCTAGCCACACTAGCTTTGCCCTGGGGAGGCAGGTAGCCTCGTGGTTAGAGCGTTGGGCTAGTAACCAGAAGGTTGCTGGAATGAACACATGAGCTGACAAGATAAAAATCAGTCTTTCTGCCCCTGAACAAGGCAGTTAACCAACTGTTCCCCGGGCGCCGAAGACGTGGATGTCGATTAAGGCAGCCCCCCGCACCTCTCTGATTCAGTAACAGAATTGTAAAGTCACACATGTAGACTGATCACAGATCTGTTGGTGTCACAGCCAACTGTTCTGACTAACAGAATTGTTATGTCGGGCCTCCCGAGTGGCACGGTGGTCTAAGGCACCGCATAGCAGTGCTAGCTGTGCCACTAGAGATTCTGGGTTTGAGTTCAGGCTCTTGCTCGCCAACCGCGACCGGGAGACCGGTGGCACGCAATTGGCCAAGCGTCGTCTGGGTTGGCGGAGGGTTTGGCCAGCAGGGATTCCTTGTTCCATTGCACACTAGAGACTCCTGTGGCGGGCGGGGTGCAGTGCACGCTGATGCGGTCGCCAAGTGTGTGGTGTTTCCTCCGACACATTGGTACGGCTGGCAAACGGATTAAGCGAGCATTGTGTCAAGAAGCAGTGCGACGGTTGTGTTTCGGAGGACGCAAGGCTCTCGACCTTCGCCCCTCCCGAGTCCGTACAGGAGTCGCAGTGATGAGACAAGACTGTAACTACCAATTGGATTCCATGAAATTGGGGAGAAAAATGGGTAAAAAAATTTTTTTTTTAAATAATTGTCATTTGACCAGACCTGCAGACTGGTCCCAGATCTGTTGGTACCACAGCCAACTGTTGTAACAAAATTGCAAAGTCACACCTGTAGACTGGTCCCAGATCTGTTGGTGTCACAGCCAACTGTTGTAACAAAATTGTAATGTCACACCTGTAAACTTGTCCCAGATCTGTTTCTGGTTTAATGTTTAAGTACACTTAAAGGGGTACATACAAATGAACCATCATGAGTAAGGAACTATCAAAAACTATGTAAGATTTTCAAATAAGCTTTTTTTAAAGACTTACTTGGGGTGGCAGGTAGCCTAGTGGTTAGAGTGTTGGACTAGTAACCAGCAGGTAGCCTAGTGGTTAGAGTGTTGGACTAGTAACCAGCAGGTAGCCTAGTGGTTAGAGTGTTGGACTAGTAACCAGCAGGTAGCCTAGTGGTTAGAGTGTTGGACTAGTAACCAGCAGGTAGCCTAGTGGTTAGAGTGTTGGACTAGTAACCAGCAGGTAGCCTAGTGGTTAGAGTGTTGGACTAGTAACCAGCAAGTAGCCTAGTGGTTAGAGTGTTGGACTAGTAACCAGCAGGTAGCCTAGTGGTTAGAGTGTTGGACTAGTAACCAGCAGGTAGCCAAGTGGTTAGAGTGTTGGACTAGTAACCAGCAGGTAGCCTAGTGGTTAGAGTGTTGGACTAGTAACCAGCAGGTAGCCTAGTGGTTAGAGTGTTGGACTAGTAACCAGCAGGTATCCTAGTGGTTAGAGTGTTGGACTAGTAACCAGCAGGTATCCTAGTGGTTAGAGTGTTGGACTAAACCAGCAGGTAGCCTAGTGGTTAGAGTGTTGGACTAGTAACCAGCAGGTAGCCTAGTGGTTAGAGTGTTGGACTAGTAACCAGCAGGTAGCCTAGTGGTTAGAGTGTTGGACTAGTAACCAGCAGGTAGCCTAGTGGTTAGAGTGTTGGACTAGTAACCAGCAGGTAGCCTAGTGGTTAGAGTGTTGGGCTAGTAACCAGCAGGTAGCCTAGTGGTTAGAGTGTTGGACTAGTAACCAGCAGGTAGCCTAGTGGTTAGAGTGTTGGACTAGTAACCAGCAGGTAGCCTAGTGGTTAGAGTGTTGGACTAGTAACCAGCAGGTATCCTAGTGGTTAGAGTGTTGGACTAGTAACCAGCAGGTAGCCTAGTGGTTAGAGTGTTGGACTAGTAACCAGCAGGTATCCTAGTGGTTAGAGTGTTGGACTAGTAACCAGCAGGTATCCTAGTGGTTAGAGTGTTGGACTAGTAACCAGCAGGTAGCCTAGTGGTTAGAGTGTTGGACTAGTAACCACCAGGTATCCTAGTGGTTAGAGTGTTGGACGAGTAACCAGCAGGTAGCCTAGTGGTTAGAGTGCTGGACTAGTAACCAGCAGGTAGCCTAGTGGTTAGAGTGTTGGACTAGTAACCAGCAGGTAGCCTAATGGTTAGAGTGTTGGACGAGTAACCAGCAGGTAGCCTAGTGGTTAGAGTGTTGGACGAGTAACCAGCAGGTAGCCTAGTGGTTAGAGTGTTGGACTAGTAACCAGCAGGTAGCCTAATGGTTAGAGTGTTGGACTAGTAACTGTAAAGGTTGCAAGATCAAGTCCCCGAGCTGACAAGGTAAAACAATCTGTTGTTCTGGCCCTGAAACAAGGCAGTTATTAACCCACTGTTCCTAGGCTGTCATTGAAAATAAGAATTTGTTCTTAACTGACTTACTCAGTTAAATAAATATGGTTCAAATGAAACTCGAGGAGTGTATCCAGACCTCCAACCTTTGCTGACTCAGGTTGGTTGCCAAGGCAACCAATAAAAGGATCATTTGAGGTGCTCTTCATCAATTCAGTTGATCATTATAATGTACTTTAGATTTCATCACGTCAGGAGTTGCTACCCTAACCATTATCCAAATGCCCAGCTTAAACTGAAGACAATTGTGTTTAAATCCAAATACAGTGCTTTTGATCCAAACTGGGAACATGAAAACACTAAAAAGCTCAGAAACAGACAAAAAGCCCAGAAACAGACAAAAAGCCCAGAAACAGACAAAAAGCCCAGAAACAGACAACAAAAAAGCCCAGAAACAGACAAAAAGCCCAGAAACAGACAAAAAGCCCAGAAACAGACAAAAAGCCCAGAAACAGACAAAAAGCCCAGAAACAGACAAAAAGCCCAGAAACAGACAACAAAAAAGCCCAGAAAAGCAGACAACAAATAGCCCAGACAAAAAGCCCAGAAACAGACAAAAAGCCCAGAAACAGACAAAAAGCCCAGAAACAGACAACAAAAAAGCCAAGAAACAGACAAAAAGCCCAGAAACAGACAACAAAAAGCCCAGAAACAGACAAAAGAAACAGACAAAAAGCCCAGAAACAGACAAAAAAAAGCCCAGAAACAGACAAAAAGCCCAAAACAGACAAAAAGCCCAGAAACAGACAAAAAGCCCAGAAACAGACAAAAAGCCCAGAAACAGACAAAAAGCCCAGAAACAGACAAAAGCCCAGAAACAGACAAAAAGCCAGAAACAGACAAAAAGCCCAGAAACAGACAAAAAAAAGCCCAGAAACAGACAAAAGCCCAGAAACAGACAAATAGCCCAGAAACAGACAACCCAAAAAGCCCCAGAAACAGACAAAAGCCCAGAAACAGACAAATAGCCCAGAAACAGACAAATAGCCCAGAAACAGACAAATAGCCCAGAAACAGACAAATAGCAGAAACAGACAAATAGCCCAGAAACAGACAAATAGCCCAGAAACAGACAAATAGCCCAGAAACAGACAAATAGCCCAGAAACAGACAAAAAGCCCAGAAACAGACAAATAGCCCAGAAACAGACAAAAGCCCAGAAACACTCTGTTACCTAAAAAGCAGAAAAAAAAGCCCAGAAACAGACAAAAAGCCCAGAAACAGACAAAAAGAAACCAAAAAGCAGAAACAGACAAAAGAAACAGACCCCAGAAACAGACAAAAAGCCCAGAAACAGACAAATAGCCCAGAAACAGACAAATAGCCCAGAAACCCAGAAACAGACAAAAGCCCAGAAACAGACAAATAGCCCAGATAGACAGATTCCTGATTCCACCAAACTGTGCAACGAATAGAAAGAACAAACATCTAATAATCTTGACTTTAATATCTTCCAGATTTTCCCCAGATTTCATCAAATTCTCCGTCTTTGTGGGAGCAAGGAGCAGAGCGGAGTGAGAAAAACATTTATTTTCCATTATTGTGAGCAGACAGATGCCATGTGTAGATGGAATATTAATGCTACCTACTTCTTCCCAGCAGTCAGTGGTTCAGTTCAAAAATGCACCCTATTCCCTATATAGTGCACTACTTTTGTCCAGAGCCCTATGGCACCTTATTCCCTACAGAGTGCACTACTTTAGACCAGAGCCTTATGGCACCCTATTCCCTATATAGTGCACTACTTAAGACCAGAGCCCTATGGCACCCTATTCCCTATATAGTGCACTACTTTAGACCAGAGCCCTATGGGGATCTGGTAGTGTGGTGTATAAGGCGCCCTGTTCCATACATAGTGCACTACTTTGACCAGGGCCCTATATGATCTGGTAGTGTGGGGTACAAGGTGCCCTATTCCCTATATGATCTGGTAGTGTGGGGTACAAGGTGCCCTATTCCCTTATATGATCTGGTACTGTGGGGTCTGTTATAAGGCACCCTATTCCCTATATGATCTGGTAGTGTACTACTGGGGTATAAGTCTGCCCCATAACACACAGACCCAGTAACTGACTAAAACCAAATAATATTTACGACTTTCTGACCCCAGTACTCTCTCCTTTATTGTCTCCTCTGATACCCCTCTTCCACATACTGTGTGTGTGTGGGGTGTGTGTGTGTGTGTGTGTGTGTGTTACCTGTACTGTGTGTGTGTGTGTGTGTGTGTGTGTGTGTGTGTGTGGTGTGTGTGTGTGTGTGTGTGTGTGTGTGTCCCTTCCCATCAGCAGCTCAGAGCGTCTTGGACCATTACATCACAGTACTACTGGGGTCTGTTAGTCTGTTACCTCACAGTACTACTGGGGTCTGTTAGTCTGTTACCTCACAGTACTACTGGGGTCTGTTAGTCTGTTACCTCACAGTACTACTGGGGTCTGTTAGTCTGTTACCTCACAGTACTACTGGGGTCTGTTAGTCTGTTACCTCACAGTACTACTGGGGTCTGTTAGTCTGTTACCTCACAGTACTACTGGGGTCTGTTAGTCTGTTACCTCACAGTACTACTGGGGTCTGTTAGTCTGTTACCTCACAGTACTACTGGGGTCTGTTAGTCTGTTACCTCACAGTACTACTGGGGTCTGTTAGTCTGTTACCTCACAGTACTACTGGGGTCTGTTAGTCTGTTACCTCACAGTACTACTGGGGTCTGTTAGTCTGTTACCTCACAGTACTACTGGGGTCTGTTACTGTTACCTCACAGTTAGTCTGTTACATCACAGTACTACTGGGGTCTGTTAGTCTGTTACCTCACAGTACTACTGGGGTCTGTTAGTCTGTTACCTCACAGTACTACTGGGGTCTGTTAGTCTGTTACCTCACAGTACTACTGGGGTCTGTTAGTCTGTTACCTCACAGTACTACTGGGGTCTGTTAGTCTGTTACCTCACAGTACTACTGGGGTCTGTTAGTCTGTTACCTCACAGTACTACTGGGGTCTGTTAGTCTGTTACCTCACAGTACTACTGGGGTCTGTTAGTCCGTTACCTCACAGTACTACTGGGGTCTGTTAGTCCGTTACCTCACAGTACTACTGGGTTCTGTTAGTCCGTTACCTCACAGTACTACTGGGGTCTGTTAGTCTGTTACCTCACAGTACTACTGGGGTCTGTTAGTCTGTTACCTCACAGTACTACTGGGGTCTGTTAGTCCATTACCTCACAGTACTACTGGGTTCTGTTAGTCTGTTACCTCACAGTACTACTGGGGTCTGTTAGTCCGTTACCTCACAGTACTACTGGGGTCTGTTAGTCCGTTACCTCACAGTACTACTGGGGTCTGTTATTCTGTTACCTCACAGGAGAGAAGAGGAGAGGAGAGGAGAGGAGAGGAGATGAGATGAGATGAGATGAGAGGAGATGAGAGGAGAGGAGAGGAGAGGAGATGCTTGTAGAGTGGTGAAAGATCCATCTATCCCAGTTTATAGATACCATTTTAGACGGAATGTCCCGTGGAGAGTTCCATAGTGATTCCATAGTCAGGACCCTCCTGCTTCAGGGAATTTGCTGACCTGCCCACTACCCTAACATACAGACAACCAACTACTAACAGGTACAGAACCGACAACCCATCCATGAATGAATTATAGCGTACCGGCTCCAGAACAGATGACATCAGCTTCAGAACATCTTGTGGAACGAGAGAGGAGAAGAGAAAGACGAACAAACAAGCCGTTGGTTGGTTCAGAGGTCCAGTTAGTTCGTTGTTTAGTTCAGTCGGTGGCAATATCACTAAAACAGCTGTGAGCAGCGGGCCAACATAAAGCACACACTGACCACATTTTTCCCCAACCTCAACCTTCCTTCGCCTCCACTCTGCCCTTCCTCTATTCTCCTCTCCGTTACAGATCTAACACCTGCTTATAAAATCAGCCCAGCAGAGGTGAGGCAGCCATATGCGGAGCAGAACGGATGGGAGTCAAGTTTATACGATAACACGTTCAAGTGCCTCAAATACTTCCATCTTGTTCCTAAGATAGTACAGTTCCCCTAAATACTGCCATCTTGTTCCTAAGATAGTATAGTTCCCCTAAATACTGCCATCTTGTTTCTAAGATAGTATAGTTCCCCTAAATACTTCGATCATGTTTCTAATTGATTATTGTTCTCCTAAATACTGACATCTAGTTTATAATAGATTCAGCATTTCACTGTAAGGTCTACTACACCTGTTGTATTCAGCATTTCACCGTAAGGTCTACGACACCTGTTGTATTTAGCATTTCACTGTAAGGTCTACTACACCTGTTGTATTCAGCATTTCACTGTAAGGTCTACGACACCTGTTGTATTCAGCATTCCACTGTAAGGTCTACTACACCTGTTGTATTCAGCATTTCACTGTAAGGTCTACTACACCTGTTGTATTCAGCATTTCACTGTAAGGTCTACTACACCTGTTGTATTCAGCATTTCACTGTGAGGTCTACTACACCTGTTGTATTCAGCATTTCACTGTAAGGTCTACTACAACTGTTGTATTCAGCATTTCACTGTGAGGTCTACTACACCTGTTGTATTCAGCATTTCACTGTAAGGTCTACGACACCTGTTGTATTCAGCATTTCACCGTAAGGTCTACTACACCTGTTGTATTCAGCATTTCACTGTAAGGTCTACTACACCTGTTGTATTCAGCATTTCACTGTAAGGTCTACTACACCTGTTGTATTCAGCATTTCACTGTAAGGTTCTACTACACCTGTTGTATTCAGCATTTCACTGTAAGGTCTACTACACCTGTTGTATTCAGCATTTCACTGTAAGGTCTACTACACCTGTTGTATTCAGCATTTCACTGTAAGGTTCTACTACACCTGTTGTATTCAGCATTTCACTGTAAGGTCTACTACACCTGTTGTATTCAGCATTTCACTGTAAGGTCTACTACACCTGTTGTATTCAGCATTTCACTGTAAGGTTCTACTACACCTGTTGTATTCAGCATTTCACTGTAAGGTCTACTACACCTGTTGTATTCAGCATTTCACTGTAAGGTCTACTACACCTGTTGTATTCATCATTTCACTGTAAGGTCTACTACACCTGTTGTATTCAGCATTTCACTGTAAGGTCTACTACACCTGTTGTATTCAGCATTTCACTGTAAGGTCTACTACACCTGTTGTATTCAGCATTTCACTGTAAGGTCTACTACACCTGTTGTATTCAGCATTTCACTGTAAGGTCTACTACACCTGTTGTATTCAGCATTTCACTGTAAGGTCTACTACACCTGTTGTATTCAGCATTTCACTGTAAGGTCTACTACACCTGTTGTATTCAGCATTTCACTGTAAGGTCTACTACACCTGTTGTATTCAGCATTTCACTGTAAGGTCTACTACACCTGTTGTATTCAGCATTTCACTGTGAGGTCTACTACACCTGTTGTATTCAGCATTTCACTGTAAGGTCTACTACACCTGTTGTATTCAGCATTTCACTGTGAGGTCTACTACACCTGTTGTATTCAGCATTTCACTGTAAGGTCTACTACACCTGTTGTATTCAGCATTTCACTGTAAGGTTCTACTACACCTGTTGTATTCAGCATTTCACTGTAAGGTCTACGACACCTGTTGTATTCAGCATTTCACTGTGAGGTCTACTACACCTGTTGTATTCAGCATTTCACTGTAAGGTTCTACTACACCTGTTGTATTCAGCATTTCACTGTGAGGTCTACTACACCTGTTGTATTCAGCATTTCACTGTAAGGTCTACTACACCTGTTGTATTCAGCATTTCACTGTAAGGTCTACTACACCTGTTGTATTCAGCATTTCACTGTAAGGTCTACTACACCTGTTGTATTCAGCATTTCACTGTAAGGTCTACTACACCTGTTGTATTCAGCATTTCACTGTAGGGTCTACTACACCTGTTGTATTCAGCATTTCACTGTAAGGTCTACTACACCTGTTGTATTCAGCATTTCACTGTAAGGTCTACTACACCTGTTGTATTCAGCATTTCACTGTAAGGTCTACTACACCTGTTGTATTCAGCATTTCACTGTAAGGTCTACTACACCTGTTGTATTCAGCATTTCACTGTAAGGTCTACTACACCTGTTGTATTCAGCATTTCACTGTAAGGTCTACGACACCTGTTGTATTCAGCATTTCACTGTGAGGTCTACTACACCTGTTGTATTCAGCATTTCACTGTAAGGTCTACTACACCTGTTGTATTCAGCATTTCACTGTAAGGTCTACTACACCTGTTGTATTCAGCATTTCACTGTAAGGTTCTACTACACCTGTTGTATTTGGCGCATGCGACAAATAAAAAATATATTTGATTTGTTATTGGTTAACGGATTAAGTTTGCTGGCCTCGTTTTCAACAGCTGCATTTGTGAACACTTGTCCACCTTGGAGGAACTGTTGCTGCATGAGGTTTTGGCTAAATGGCAAAAAAGAACTCTGAGCCTCGATCTTCGGTCACCACACTACAACCAACACCGTTCTATTACAGGGGAATTTCACTCGGACTCTGACTTTCTCTGGCTGGTCATTAGCGTGCAGCTTGCATACAAAAAAATAGAAAGATATGAATCAACAAACCCAAGGCTATTAAAATTGAAGAGGGAAATGATTAGAGTTGGAAAAAATAGCTCTCATCTCCGTTCCAAAATAGCACCTCAGTAGATTTGCATTTAGGCATTCCTGTAAGCAGGAAGCTGTGCATAATGAGGTAAAGAATGATGTCATATTGCTGAGTCTACTTTTAAGCACAATAATCTGGCAACAAAACACAAAAGCAGCGTTTCACTGTGTTCAACAATGACATCTATATCCTCCTACAAACAGGAAGAGAACAATATCTGGAGGAATCTGAAGGTTAATAACGAGTCTATACTCTTGGGCGGTATTTAGATTTACTACTCTCTTAGAAATATGGAAGTATTTAGGGGAACTATACTCTCATAGAAACAAGATGGCAGTATTTAGGGGAACTATACTCTCATAGAAACAAGATGGCAGTATTTAGGGGAACTATACTCTCTTAGAAACAAGATGACAGTATTTAGGGGAACTATACTCTCATAGAAACAAGATGGCAGTATTTAGGGGAACTATACTCTCTTAGAAACAAGATGGCAGTATTTAGGGGAACTATACTCTCATAGAAACAAGATGGCAGTATTTAGGGGAACTATACTCTCTTAGAAACAAGATGGCAGTATTTAGGGGAACTATACTCTCATAGAAACAAGATGGCAGTATTTAGGGGAACTATATTATTTTAGAAACAAGATGGCAGTATTAAGGGGAACTATATTATTTTAGAAAAAAGATGGCAGTATTTAGGGGAACTATATTATTTTAGAAACAAGATGGCAGTATTTAGGGGAACTATACTTATTTCAGAAACAAGATGGCAGTATTTAGGGGAACTATACTCTCTTAGAAACAAGATGGCAGTATTTAGGGGAACTATATTATTTTAGAAACAAGATGGCAGTATTTAGGGGAACTATATTAATTTTAGAAACAAGATGGCAGTATTTAGGGGAACTAAACTCTCTGAGGAACAAAGATATGAATCAACAAACCCTATTAAAGTTGAAGAGGAAATGATTACAGATGAAGAAATAGCTCTCATCTCTGTCCAAAATGGCACTACATTCTTTATATAGTGCATTTTGGGCCCTGGTTAAAAGTAGTGTACTATATAGGGTATAGGGTGCCAGTTGGGACCGTCTTCCAACGTGCGAACCGGGTCTCCCCTGGCACAAACAAAATCATTTTCTCTTCTCATTGTTTCTAAACAGAGGAGAAAGAGGCCAAATTGCTCTATAATTCCACTCAGTTTAACATAATTTACATTTAAACAAAGAACACCCACATCACGCCGAACCTGGCCTCGGGACAGTTAAAAATTTAAAATATCTGTGGTGGGGAGAGTCCCAATGCTAATTAGCTAAATGCTAACCCTTCATTTCTACTGTATGGTTAAGTGCAGAAATAGCTGGCTAGCTGTCCATACATGTAGGCAACATATTTTCAGTTTAGTGTTTCACTCTCAATACCAAGACAGGTACTTTGACAGTCTGACAGACTGGGGCTATTGCCTTGTCAGTGTATCATACTGTAGGTATATAGCATGTCGCTCATAGTTTGACCTCTGAACCTATGACCTCTGAACTACCCGGCTGTGGTAAAGCTGGGTTAAGAGAAAAGGAGAAAGATCAGATATCTATTATTGGGAGTAATTAGAGCTATACTGGTGGTCCATTTGCGAATATCATTAAATAATCCAAGCTACAAGGCTTTTCTTCAAGCTGGGTTCACAGCTAAGGTATATTGTCAGACCTAAAGTATTATCAAGTCAAGAATAATGAGAACTATACTGGTCAATTTTCTCTTTAAATGTATGTTAGGATTGGATCTCGTGAAATACTTATTGGATGCTTCTGAGTTATATCGTTCAGGCCATAATCATCTTTTTCCTCTACCAATTAAATTCAGAATTCCTATTTCTTGACATTCTCAGGTTTTGCATCCCATGAGTCCCCTTGTCCTCTAAAATAAAATAAAAAATAAAAAATCCCCTAAAGACTCAAAATAAAGACATTTTGTAGTAGTAAAACTGACAGTTACTCGGTGACAATATTATTCATGACTGAAAACTCTCAGCACTTTCTATGTCACCAACAACCTCCATGGCAAAAAAATGAATGATCCTTAATATGCTCCCTCATATCATTTTCTTATTTCACACTTCTATGGAGACTTTCTTCTCAATTCCTCTTTTTGGGGAAAAAAACAAATTTAAAGTGATACACAACTGGCATTTTCCTTTGACACAGTCCAGGGCTCTATCCAAGTACAGAAAGCCAAGTACTGTTGTTATATAGTCCATAAAACCATTTATGAAAGAATTGTATGAAAGTCAAATAAAGAAACTGGTTTCTGAAGACAAATTAAGTTTACGACTCCTAACATTACTCACTGCCAGTAGACTCCAATGCTGCTGAATAATAGTATCATTGAGACCAATTGTTATGCAGTTATGCCTCCAATAAGATCCATCCACATTCATCTACTGTATGTCAGTGATCACCAAGGCAGGCATTCCTAGTCGATCGCCAAACATTTGACTTATTTTGCGCTGTTAGCGGTAGGTGCACTTGATTCAGCAGCCCTAGTGATGAAGGTAGAACTGAAGGTAGAACTCAGCTGGCCCAGAGAGCATATCAAGTGCACCTACAGGCCTACCGCTGGCCAATGAGATAACACAGATCACCGTGTCCGTACAGTTTCCTCGCGCCAAAGATTGTACAAAGAAGAATCGGACGCACGGCAAAGTTGCTACTTAGAGATGTAAAAACCTTTAAAACCATGACTAGAGAGAGACTCAACAAATACAACAAAGACCTGCTGTTTTTATGAGTTAGTTCATGTTTAAATTACTATTCAGCACTGTCAATACATTGTTCAACACTTTTATGAGACATAAAATACATACAAAATCTCCCTACTTCCACTCATGCTACAACCAGCACTGCAGCTGTAATGAATGAGTAAAGCAAAGTGTTCTGATACACTTGTGTTGTTATTATTAGTGGCTTGTGTCTTATTTAATATTGAATATTTCACTTTCTCTGGTCACAGCAGTAACAACATGAATTAGTGCATGAGGCAGAAAGAATGCAGTGCAACTTGAGTTTCACCATCAGCTGGAAGACTGTGTCCCCTTTTCTCTTTACGGAGGGAGGGAGAGCGGAGGGACAGTGAGTTGGGGGAGAGGCAGCCTCACCGCTGCTCCCTCCCTCCCCTCAGACTGACCATCAGATGCAGGCCGTCAGTCCAGTAGAAAAAACGAGTAATACAACAAACTATATATATAATTTCAAAATGGTCTCAGAAGAACAACATTGGCAGGGCAATTTAAGTTTAACCAATATGCAGTGATAATGTATTGGGCCTATAGCCTACTGCACAAACCTCATTGCTACAGATCTGTTTTTAATTGGTTCATGTTGCATAGGCTTATGTTTTTTAAGTCATGTTTAAAAGAAATCTGAGGGATCGATCTCGGCTTGCATTTTGACATCGTGTCCAGCTGAATCAGAAAATTGACCACTGACCTACATCATGTTTCCCTGCTGAATCAGAAAATTGACCACTGACCTACATCATGTTTCCAGCTTAATCAGAAAAAAACCAGCAGTAGCAGCCGATTCTGTGGTTGTTACCAAACTTCTCAGATGTGAGAAAAAGTAAACGTGCAATTGCTTGTCAAGAACAAGATCAAGAGTAACAGAAATCTATTTACCGATCCCTTTTTAATTTCCAGGCGATCCGATCTCTTTTACAAGAGAGGCCTGTCTCTAGTAGAGTAGAGTAGAGTAGTAGAGACCATACGTAAAATCAACAATACAGTGACATAGTAAAACATGTTCTAATACAACGCTTGTTAATTAGTTCATTAGTTCATTAGTTCATTAGTTCATTCGTTCATTAGTTCATTTTCTATTCGAATATTTTGTTTTAAGGTAAGCATTATATTGTCATATTATAGGAGTAACTCTGGTATGGCTAAAACATTCTTCCTCACCTCAAATTCGGAGTCATTTGGAACGCCTGTGAGTACTGCCTTCATATCATAGGCCTGCAGTTTAATAGGCTAATAGCCACAGCACACCAAATCTTCACAAAAGTTCATCAACTTTAATAAGGTAATATTAAAAGTAAGTCAAGTCATTGCTTATAGTGAAAATACGAGCAGGATATTATATTGTGGCAAACATTACATTGCAGTTGGAACTTAATTTGGCCAAAGAAAAAGGCAGCAACAGAACGAAACAAAACACTCGCGACCTGCTTTCGACCTGGTTTAGACCTGGTTCAGACCTCGTTTAGACCTGGTTTAGACCTGGTTCAGACCTGGTTTAGACCTGGTTCAGACCTGGTTTAGACCTGGTTTAGACCTGGTTTAGACCTGGTTTAGACCTGGTTCAGACCTGGTTTAGACCTGGTTCAGACCTGGTTTAGACCTGGTTTAGACCTGGTTTAGACCTGGTTTAGACCTGGTTCAGACCTGGTTCAGACCTGGTTTAGACCTGGTTCAGACCTGGTTTAGACCTACCGTACCCAACACTTGACACCTAATAATAGTCTGATGATATTTATTCAATAACAGACCTACTTATAACCCATCTTTAACTAAATATGGAGCACACAACTAAAAATACCGATCAAACTTAATTTAGTCAATGAAAATGTCTGAACAGAATGAAACAAAACACGTATTGCATATTTAAAGAATTAGTTTGGATTAATATATAGGCGTTCAATAACAACAAGGATATACAACAATAATAATAAGGCAAATTATTATCAATACAAATAAAAATACAAAATTAAAGTTCCAAAATGGTATCCTAGCTGAATAACGAGTTGCACAATAATCTGCTTTGGCCGCGCCAAAATTCTTCTCAACTTTGTCCAACAATATTAAACATTTTCCAATTTTATTTTATTTTACTTTATTTAACCAGGCAAGTCAGTTATGAACAAATTCTTATTTTCAATCACGGCCTAGGAACAGTGGTTTAAACTGCCTGTTCAGGGGCAGAACAACAGATTTGTCTTCTGAAGTCATTCACAGCTTCGTGCCCTGACCGTAGAGAGCTTTTATGTCTCTATTTTTGGGCTGGTCAGGGTGTGATTTGGCATTCTATGGTATTTCTCTATGTGGTTGTATTTCTTTGTTTTGGCCGGGTATGGTTCTCAATCAGGGACAGCTGTCTATCGTTGTCTCTGATTGAGAACCATACTTAGGTAGCTTTTCCCCACAGGGTTTTTGTGGGTAGTTTTTTTCTGTATCAGTGTTTGCACCTTACGGGACTGTTTTGGTTTCATTTATTCTCTTGTTATTTGTGTATTTAGTGTTCAGTTCAATAAATAATATGAACACTTACCACGCTGCACCTTGGTCCTTCTTCATACGACGACACGTGCAACCTAATCCAGTGATCGTCATGTATTGTGGGTAGACAATTCGCCTCTTGTTGTTATAATTTACTGTTCAATTACCTCAGACATACCTCAGACACAAGAGGTATGTGGCAGGGTCTACAGTCAATCACGGATTACAAAAAGAAAACCAGCCCCGTCGCGGACCAGGATGTCTTGCTCCCAGACAGACTAAATAACTTCTTTGCTCGCTTTGAGGACAATACAGTGGCACTGACACTGCCCACTACCAAAACCTGCGGACACTCCTTCACTGCAGCCGACGTGAGTAAAACATTTAAAAATGTTAACCCTCGCAAGGCTGCAGGCCCAGCCGCGTCCTCAGAGCATGCACAGACCAGCTGGCTGGTGTGTTTACGGACATATTCAATCAATCCTTATCCCAGTCTGCTGTCCCCACATGCTTCAAGAGGGCCACCATTGTTCCTGTTCCCAACAAAGCTAAGGTAACTGAACTAAACGACTACCACCCCGTAGCACTCACTTCCATCATCAAGTGCTTTGAGAGACTAGTCAAGGACCATATCAACTCCAGCCTACCTGACACCCTAGACTCTCTCAAGTGGCATAGTTTAAAGTGGCTATTGATACATGTATTACATAAAGATGCAGTAGATGATATAGAGTACAGTATATACGTATACATATGAGATAAATAATGTAGGGTATGTAAACATTATATTAAGTAGCATTGTTTAAAGTGGCTAGTGATATATTTTACATCAATTCCCATCAATTCCCATTATTAAAGTGGCTGGAGTCAGTTGTACAACTGAATGAAAGGGGGGATACCTAGTCAGTACAACTGAATGAAAGGGGGGATACCTAGTCAGTACAACTGAATAAAAGGGGGGATACCTAGTCAGTACAACTGAATGAAAGGGGGGATACCTAGTCAGTACAACTGAATGAAAGGGGGGATACCTAGTCAGTACAACTGAATGAAAGGGGGGATACCTAGTCAGTACAACTGAATGCCTTCACCTGAAATATTTCTTCTACATTTAACCCAACCCCTCTGAATCAGAGAGGTGGGGGGGCTGACTTCATCCACTTTACAATTTGACCGAATCATGGTTTTAGCCTCCTAAAAAAAATATAAGACTTTTTTAGTGAGACGAATGAATGTGCAGCCTGCACCGATGCAACCAATACATTTTTTTCCAACCACCTGGTGTCAAAGGGTCGCAAAATGCAACTAAATGGTGGTCATCTGGAGCCCTGGTTATTAGGCTTTTCCCTCTATAACTGTAGTTTTCCTTCAATGAAAAAGGCCTCCATCTTTACAATCAACAGTAGCCTAGGAAAAGGCTCCTCTCTTGCTTTCTCTCCTCAGCAGCCCCGGAATTTTTTTTACAGATACAATTTTATCGTCCAAAAGCCGGAAATTACCGAGTAACCGAAACCATTTTCCCAGGTGGCTTTCCATAGCCTCCTTACACACACCACGCTGCGCTCTGTCCATAGTGCTGACACAGCACAGCGGAATTACAGATTTTGCGCCAACCTGTCAATCAATCATTTGAACTTTATTTTGTGATTTTTATATAGGGACTAAGCCCCCTTTTTGCCCCGGGTACAGGCCTGTCCCAAAAAGACAGCAATCCAACATTTGCTGCATACTATCCATACATAAAATCAACAACACAGTGGCACAGTAAGCAACGGCCAATGTCCTTATAATTTTCACACAATTTCACAGTATTGTTACAACCTCATAGTGTGGAAAATATATATAAAAGACAGGGAAATCACGTTTTGGACTACACTGGGCCTTTAATGTTCTTACCTCAAAAACTTCTTCATCCAGAATCCTGGTTCCAAAGACAACGATGCCGTCAGTGTTGATGGCCGCCCCGTTGCTCCTCTTCAGTGGCCTGCTCAGCTTCTTCTTACAATCCACAATCATGGTCACACTCTTCTTCTCCACACTGATGGCTACACGATGCCATCTACACATGGACAGAGGAGGACGTGGGTTAGAGATATATGAGAGATTTGGAGGAGAACATGAAACGTATGTGGTGTATTTGTTGATGGTAAAACCTGAGCACAGGTTGGACATTTACAATATGGTATTAGTCAGAGATGATCTACCGTCTGGTATTAGTCAGAGATGATCTACCGTCTGGTATTAGTCAGAGATGATCTACCGTCTGGTATTAGTCAGAGATGATCTACCGTCTGGTATAGTCAGTCAGAGATGATCTACCATCTGGTATAGTCAGAGATGATCTACCATCTGGTATAGTCAGAGATGATCTACCGTCTGGTATTAGTCAGAGATGATCTACCATCTGGTATAGTCAGAGATGATCTACCATCTGGTATAGTCAGAGATGATCTACCGTCTGGTATTAGTCAGAGATGATCTACCGTCTGGTATTAGTCAGAGATGATCTACCGTCTGGTATTAGTCAGAGATGATCTACCGTCTGGTATTAGTCAGAGATGATCTACCGTCTGGTATTAGTCAGAGATGATCTACCGTCTGGTATTAGTCAGAGATGATCTACCGTCTGGTATTAGTCAGAGATGATCTACCGTCTGGTATTAGTCAGAGATGATCTACCATCTGGTATAGTCAGAGATGATCTACCATCTGGTATAGTCAGAGATGATCTACCGTCTGGTATTAGTCAGAGATGATCTACCGTCTGGTATTAGTCAGAGATGAGATGATCTACCGTCTGGTATTAGTCAGAGATGATCTACCGTCTGGTATTAGTCAGAGATGATCTACAGTCTGGTATTAGTCAGAGATGATCTACCGTCTGGTATTAGTCAGAGATGATCTACAGTCTGGTATTAGTCAGAGATGATCTACCGTCTGGTATAGTCAGAGATGATCTACCATCTGGTATAGTCAGAGATGATCTACCGTCTGGTATTAGTCAGAGATGATCTACCGTCTGGTATTAGTTAGAGATGATCTACCGTCTGGTATTAGTCAGAGATGATCTACCGTCTGGTATTAGCCAGAGATGATCTACCGTCTGGTATTAGTCAGAGATGATCTACTGTCTGGTATTAGTCAGAGATGATCTACCGTCCGGTATCAGTCAGAGATGATCTACCGTCTGGTATTAGTCAGAGATGATCTACCGTCTGGTATTAGTCAGAGATGATCTACCGTCTGGTATAGTCAGAGATGATCTACCGTCTGGTATAGTCAGAGATGATCTACCGTCTGGTATTAGTCAGAGATGATCTACACTTTGGTATAGTCAGAGATGATCTACAGTCTGGAATAGTCAGAGATGATCTACAGTCTGGAATAGTCAGAGATGATCTACCATCTGGTATTAGTCAGAGATGATCTACCGTCTGGTATAGTCAGAGATGATCTACAGTCTGGAATAGTCAGAGATGATCTACAGTCTGGAATAGTCAGAGATGATCTACCATCTGGTATTAGTCAGAGATGATCTACAGTCTGGTATAGTCAGAGATGATCTACAGTCTGGTATAGTCAGAGATGATCTACAGTCTGGTATAGTCAGAGATGATCTACAGTCTGGAATAGTCAGAGATGATCTACCGTCTGGTATTAGTCAGAGATGATCTACCGTCCGATATCAGTCAGAGATGATCTACCGTCTGGAATAGTCAGAGATGATCTACAGTCTGGAATAGTCAGAGATGATCTACCATCTGGTATTAGTCAGAGATGATCTACAGTCTGGTATAGTCAGAGATGATCTACAGTCTGGTATAGTCAGAGATGATCTACACTTTGGTATAGTCAGAGATGATCTACCGTCCGGTATTAGTCAGAGATGATCTACAGTCTGGTATAGTCAGAGACGATCTACCATCTGGTATAGTCAGAGATGATCTACCATCTGGTATAGTCAGAGATGATCTACCGTCTGGTATTAGTCAGAGATGATCTACCGTCTGGTATTAGTCAGAGATGATCTACCGTCTGGTATTAGTCAGAGATGATCTACCGTCTGGTATTAGTCAGAGATGATCTACCGTCTGGTATTAGTCAGAGATGATCTACCGTCTGGTATTAGTCAGAGATGATCTACCGTCTGATTAGTCAGAGACGATACCATCTGGTATAGTCCTACCGTCTGGTATTAGTCAGAGATGATCTACCGTCTGGTATTAGTCAGAGATGATCTACCGTCTGGTATTAGTCAGAGATGATCTACCGTCTGGTATTAGTCAGAGATGATCTACCGTCTGGTATTAGTCAGAGATGATCTAGTCTGGTAGTCAGAGATGATCTACCGTCTGGTATTAGTCAGGTCTACAGTCTGGTATAGTCAGAGATGATCTACCGTCTGGTATTAGTCAGAGATGATCTACCGTCTGGTATTAGTCAGAGATGATCTACCGTCTGGTATTAGTCAGAGATGATCTACCGTCTGGTATAGTCAGAGATGATCTACCGTCTGGTATAGTCAGAGATGATCTACCATCTGGTATTAGTCAGAGATGATCTACCATCTGGTATAGTCAGAGATGATCTACCATCTGGTATAGTCAGAGATGATCTACCGTCTGGTATTAGTCAGAGATGATCTACCGTCTGGTATTAGTCAGAGATGATCTACCGTCCGGTATTAGTTAGAGATGATCTACCGTCTGGTATTAGTCAGAGATGATCTACCGTCTGGTATTAGTCAGAGATGATCTACCGTCTGGTATTAGTCAGAGATG
Source organism: Oncorhynchus masou masou (assembly GCF_036934945.1). Lineage (NCBI taxonomy): Eukaryota > Metazoa > Chordata > Actinopteri > Salmoniformes > Salmonidae > Oncorhynchus > Oncorhynchus masou. Next base: position 5,130,396 of record NC_088228.1, read on the forward strand.
ATCTACCGTCTGGTATTAGTCAGAGATGATCTACCGTCTGGTATTAGTCAGAGATGATCTACCATCTGGTATAGTCAGAGATGATCTACCATCTGGTATAGTCAGAGATGATCTACCGTCTGGTATTAGTCAGAGATGATCTACCGTCTGGTATTAGTCAGAGATGATCTACCGTCCGGTATTAGTTAGAGATGATCTACCGTCTGGTATTAGTCAGAGATGATCTACCGTCTGGTATTAGTCAGAGATGATCTACCGTCTGGTATTAGTCAGAGATGATCTACCGTCTGGTATTAGTCAGAGATGATCTACCGTCTGGTATTAGTCAGAGATGATCTACCGTCCGGTATCAGTCAGAGATGATCTAGTCTGGTATTAGTCAGATGATCTACCGTCTGGTATTAGTCAGAGATGATCTACCGTCTGGTATTAGTCAGAGATGATCTACCGTCTGGTATAGTCAGAGATGATCTACCGTCTGGTATTAGTCAGAGATGATCTACCGTCTGGTATAGTCAGAGATGATCTACCGTCCGGTATTAGTCAGAGATGATCTACCGTCCGGTATTAGTCAGAGATGATCTACCGTCTGGTATTAGTCAGAGATGATCTACCGTCTGGTATTAGTCAGAGATGATCTACCGTCCGGTATTAGTCAGAGATGATCTACCGTCTGGTATTAGTCAGAGATGATCTACCGTCTATTAGTCAGAGATGATCTAGTCTGGTAGAGATGATCTACAGTCTGGTATTAGTCAGAGATGATCTACCGTATAGTCAGAGATGATCTACCATCTGGTATAGTCAGAGATGATCTACCGTATTAGTCAGAGATGATCTACCGTCTGGTATTAGTTAGAGATGATCTACCGTCTGGTATTAGCCAGAGATGATCTACCGTCTGGTATTAGCCAGAGATGATCTACCTGGTATTAGTCAGAGATGATCTACCGTCTGGTATTAGTCAGAGATGATCTACCGTCCGGTATCAGTCAGAGATGATCACCGAGTCATGATCTACCGTCTGGTATTAGTCAGAGATGATCTACCGTCTGGTATAGTCAGAGATGATCTACCGTCTGGTATAGTCAGAGATGATCTACCGTCTGGTATAGTCAGAGATGATCTACAGTCTGGAATAGTCAGAGATGATCTAGTCTGGAATAGTCATGATCTACCATCTGGTATTAGTCAGAGATGATCTACCGTCTGGTATAGTCAGTGATCTACAGTCTGGAATAGTCAGAGATGATCTACAGTCTGGAATAGTCAGAGATGATCTACCATCTGGTATTAGTCAGAGATGATCTACAGTCTGGTATAGTCAGAGATGATCTACAGTCTGGTATAGTCAGAGATGATCTACAGTCTGGTATAGTCAGAGATGATCTACAGTCTGGAATAGATGATCTACCGTCTGGTATTAGTCAGAGATGATCTACCGTCTATCAGTCAGAGATGATCTACCGTCTGGAATAGTCAGAGATGATCTACAGTCTGGAATAGTCAGAGATGATCTACCATCTGGTATTAGTCAGAGATGATCTACAGTCTGGTATAGTCAGAGATGATCTACAGTCTGGTATAGTCAGAGATGATCTACACTTTGGTATAGAGAGATGATCTACCGTCTATTAGTCAGAGATGATCTACAGTCTGGTATAGTCAGAGATGGTATAGTCAGAGATGATCTACCATCTGGTATAGTCAGAGATGATCTACCGTCTGGTATTAGTCAGAGATGATCTACCGTCTGGTATTAGTCAGAGATGATCTACCGTCTGGTATTAGTCAGAGATGATCTACCGTCTGGTATTAGTCAGAGATGATCTACCGTCTGGTATTAGTCAGAGATGATCTACCGTCTGGTATTAGTCAGAGACGATCTACAGTCTGGTATAGTCATCTACCGTCTGGTATTAGTCAGAGATGATCTACCGTCTGGTATTAGTCAGAGATGATCTACCGTCTGGTATTAGTCAGAGATGATCTACCGTCTGGTATTAGTCAGAGATGATCTACCGTCTGGTATTAGTCAGAGATGATCTACCGTCTGGTATTAGTCAGAGATGATCTACCGTCTGGTATTAGTCAGAGATGATCTACCGTCTGGTATTAGTCAGAGATGATCTACCGTCTGGTATTAGTCAGAGACGATCTACCATCTGGTATAGTCAGAGATGATCTACCGTCTGGTATTAGTCAGAGATGATCTACAGTCTGGAATAGTCAGAGATGATCTACAGTCTGGTATAGTCAGAGATGATCTACCGTCTGGTATTAGTCAGAGATGATCTACCGTCTGGTATTAGTCAGAGATGATCTACCGTCTGGTATTAGTCAGAGATGATCTACCGTCTGGTATTAGTCAGAGACGATCTACCGTCTGGTATTAGTCAGAGATGATCTACCATCTGGTATTAGTTAGAGATGATCTACCGTCTGGTATTAGTTAGAGATGATCTACCGTCTGGTATTAGTCAGAGATGATCTACCGTCTGGTATTAGTTAGAGATGATCTACCGTCTGGTATTAGTCAGAGATGATCTACCGTCTGGTATTAGTCAGAGATGATCTACAGTCTGGTATTAGTCAGAGATGATCTACAGTCTGGTATAGTCAGAGATGATCTAACGTCTGGTATTAGTCAGAGATGATCTACCGTCTGGTATTAGTCAGAGATGATCTACCGTCTGGTATTAGTCAGAGATGATCTACCGTCTGGTATTAGTCAGAGATGATCTACCGTCTGGTATAGTCAGAGATGATCTACCATCTGGTATAGTCAGAGATGATCTACCATCTGGTATAGTCAGAGATGATCTACCATCTGGTATAGTCAGAGATGATCTACCATCTGGTATAGTCAGAGATGATCTACCATCTGGTATAGTCAGAGATGATCTACCATCTGGTATAGTCAGAGATGATCTACCATCTGGTATAGTCAGAGATGATCTACCATCTGGTATTAGTCAGAGATGATCTACAGTCTGGAATAGTCAGAGATGATCTACAGTCTGGAATAGTCAGAGATGATCTACAGTCTGGAATAGTCAGAGATGATCTACCATCTGGTATAGTCAGAGATGATCTACCATCTGGTATTAGTCAGAGATGATCTACAGTCTGGAATAGTCAGAGATGATCTACAGTCTGGAATAGTCAGAGATGATCTACAGTCTGGTATAGTCAGAGATGATCTACAGTCTGGTATAGTCAGAGATGATCTACCATCTGGTATAGTCAGAGAGATGCCAACAGATTTAAAACTTAAAACTAGGTTGTTCATGTTGAAGATAATTTGATCTTCTCAGAAAAATTCCTCGCTAAACAAACAATAAAACAATAAAATTACAGTAATTGAAACAGGCTAACTCTACTTTACAAGTTTTGGAAAACAGATAAATCAACTACAGACATTCAAGTTACATACCAATGCAACGCTTCATTTCACTGTAGACAATTGTATCAGACACGTTTTTGCAAAATGTTTCAAATTAGCAAAGAGTTCACAGTCAGAATATTAATGTTACAGTTAGATAATTTATGAAGCTCAAACTCTTTTATTTGGATAGTTAATTACACATCAACAACACAGACAGCTGTAAATAATTTGGCAAAAACGATTTGTAATTAAAAGCCTGCCAAATAAATAATTGGGTTACTCAAAACAAATACAGCCATCCCACAGTTATATTCCTTATGTTTTCAATAACTAAACAATGAAGCATATAAATATAATAATTGTGCATTTTCAGTGATTTGTTTGGGTCTGCTTAGAAGCCTTAAATACGTTCTTGAGAATTCCGAACACTTAGATCTTGTAAAGCCCATCTTGTAAAACATAGCTTATTGTGCATTCTGAAAGTATTCAGACCCCTTGACCTTTTCCACATTTTGTGACGTTACAGCCTTATTCTAAAATGTAATTAAAAAATATATATGTTCTCATCAATCTACACATAATACCCCATAAAGACATCACAATACCCCATAATGACATCACAATACCCCATAATGACATCACAATACCCCATAATGACATCACAATACCCCATAATGACATCATAATACCCCATAATGACAAAGCAAGAACTGGTGGTTCCAAAGTTCTTTCATTCAAGATTGATGCAGGCTACTGTGTTACAATCCTGTCTCTGAGTTCTACGGACAACAATTCCTTCGACCTCATGGCTTGGTTTTTGCTCTGACATGAACTGTCAACTGTGAGACCATATATAGACAGGTGTGTGCCTTTCCAAATGATGTCCAATCAATTAAATTTATCACAGGTGGACTCCAATCAAGTTGTAGAAACATCTCAAGGATGATCAATGGAAACAGGATGCACCTGAGACCAATGTTGAGTCTCATTTTTTTCTGTTTTTTAATTTCTAAAAACCTGTTTTCGCTTTGTCATGATGGATTATTGTGTGTAGATAGCTGAGGACATTTTTAAATTTTTTAAAACCATTTTAGAATAAGGCTGTAACATAACGAAATGTGGAAAAAGTCAAGGGGTCTGAATAGTTTCCGAATGTACATTAGGGGGCATGGAGTATGTCTGCAGTAAGAACTCAGTAAGGCCACAGACCCTCACAGAAACTTCTTGCCGTCCTCCATGTACAACATCAAAGGCACAACAAGCATAAAACTGCACACCGATGAGCATCTTCTAACTTCTCGTAGGTTCAATCAAACTTCAGTTACTTACCTGAGGAAAGAGAAATCCTAATACTAACCCAAACAGCGCCTCACCTTACCCCAACACTAAACCTGTCCGTAACATAAAATACCTTGCTCTGTGAGTTACTCCGGTGTCTCAGTCATCACTTACTTGCCGTCAGCGAGGTTGATGGATCTGAACAGTGGGTAATCCTCTGGGGAAGGTTTCCCATGCTGGTCTTCGTACAGGAAGACAGGGGAGCGTCCCACCTCCACACCCAGCTGCTGGACCCCCTGCTCATTATACACAGACAGCAAGAAGGACTGGCTGCCTGCCTTGGGCTTGATGGTGAACATCACTGAGAAGTCCTCTGGGAACACTCCTCCTGGTGAAAGAAGAAAAATAAGAGAGAGGTTAATTTATTCATCTGATTGGTTAGAGAGGTTAATTTATTCATCTGATTGGATAGAGAGGTTCATTTATTCATCTGATTGGTTAGAGAGGTTCAATTATTCATCTGATTGGTTAGAGAGGTTAATTTATTCATCTGATTGGTTAGAGAGGTTAATTTATTCATCTGATTGGTTAGAGATGTTCATTTATTCATCTAATTGGTTAGAGAGGTTCATTTATTCATCTGATTGGTTAGAGAGGTTCAATTATTCATCTGATTGGTTAGAGAGGTTCATTTATTCATCTAATTGGTTAGAGAGGTTCATTTATTCATCTGATTGGTTCGAGAAGTTCATTTATTCATCTGATTGCCTCTGTTTATTTGGATCCCCATTAGCTGCCAAACTCCTGGGTAATCATCAATGTGTAGCGCCAAAAGTGAAGGAAAGAAGGTTAGAGGAGGGCGAAGAACAAGTCGATGGGTTAGCTTAGCAATATGACATCCTCAAACCCAGAATAATAAGAGGTTAAAGGTGGACGTGGTAATATGACATGTAGGGCTGGCAAAATCAAGAATAATAATAATAATAATAAACTCAGCATAAAAAGAAACGTCCCGTTTTCAGAATCGTGTCTTTCAAAGATAATTTGTAAACATCCAAATAACTTCACAGATCTTCATTGTAAAGGGTTTAAACACTGTTTCCCATTATTGTTCAATGAACCATAAACAATTAATGAACATGCACCTGTGGAACGGTCGTTAAGACACTAATAGCTTACAGACAGTAGGCAATTAAAGGTCACAGTTATGAAAACTTAGGACACTAAAGAGGCCTTTCTACTGACTGAAAAACACCAAAAGAAAGATACCCAGGGTCCCTGCTCATCTGCGTGAAAGTGCCTTAGGCATGCAGCAAGGAAGCATGAGGACTGCAGATGTGGTCAGGGCAATAAATTCCAATCTCCGTACTGTGAGAAGCCTAAGACAGGGCTACAAGGAGACAGGATGGACAGCTGATCGTCCTCGCAGTGGCAGACCACGTGAAACAACACCTGCACAGGATCGGTACATCGGAACATCACACCTGCGGGACAGGTACAGGATGGCAACAACAACTGCTCGAGTTACACCAGGAACGCACAATCCCTCCATCAGTGCTCAGACTGTCCGTAATAGGCTGAGAGATGCTGGACTGAGGGCTTATAGGCCTGTTGTAAGGCAGGTCCTCACCAGACATCATCAGCAACAACATCGCCTATGGGCACAAACCCACCGTCGCTGGACCAGACAGGACTGTCAAAAAGTGCTCTTCATTGACAAGTCACGGTTTTGTCTCACCAGGGATGATGGTCGGATTTGCGTTTATCGTCGAAGGAATGAGCTTTACACCGAGGCCTGTAATCTGGAGCAGAATCGATTTGGAGGTGGAGGGTCCGCCATGGTCTGGGGCGGTGTGTCACAACATCATCAGACTGAGCTTGTTGTCATTGCAGGCAATCTCAAAGCTGTGCGTTACAGGGCAGACCTCCCCCTCCCTTATGTGGTACCCTTCCTGCAGGCTCATCCTGACATGACCCTCCCTCCAGCATGACAATGACACAAGCCATACGGCTCATTCTGTGAGTGATTTCTTGCAAGACAGGAATGTCAGTGTTCTGCCATGGCCAGCGAATAGCCTGGATCTCAATCCCATTGAGCACATCTGGGACCTGATGGATCGAAGGGTGAGGCTAGGGCCATTCCCCCAAGAAATGTCCAGGAACTTGCAGGTGCCTTGGTGGAAGAGTGGGGTAACATCTCACAGCAAGAACTGGCAAATCTGGTGCAGTCCATGAGGAGGAGATGCACTGCAGTACTTAATGCAGCTGGTGGTCACACCTGATACTGACTGTTACTTCTGATTTTGACCCCCCTTTGTTCAGGGACACATTATTCCATTTCTGTTAGTCACATGTCTTTTTGTTACTTGTTCAGTTTATGTCTCAGTGGATGAATCTTGTTATGTTCATACAAATATTTACACATGTTAAGTTTGCTGAAAATCAACGCGGTTGACAGTGAGACGATGTTTATTTTTTTTTGCTGAGTTTAGTAACGTTCAGTGTGGAACAAACAGCTGACTGGAGACGGGACAGCTGGGAAATTGTTTGGTTGAGTCCGTTTCTGCGGTAACATGGACTCTTAACATCGTGATGAAACTTTGTTGCTCCTTGCTGAAACAAGGTGTTGTCGCAAACGAGTCTCCGGTTGCCTAGGCAACGCCCCCCTCCCTGCAGCAGCAGCACATGCAGTCAGGAGAAGGTTATTTATTATTTTGGTATATTTTATTAGGATCCCCCATTAGCTGTTGCAAAAGCAGCAGCTACTCTTCCTGGGGTTCCACACCAAACATGAAACATGATACAGAATTACATAATACAATAGAACACAGAACACAAATGACATAATACAGAATGACATAATACAGAATGACATAATACAATAGAACACAGAACACAAATGACATAATACAGAATGACATAATACAGAATGACATAATACAGAATGACATAATACAGAATGACATAATGACATAATACAGAACGACATAATACAGAATGACATAATGACATAATACAGAATGACATAATACAGAATGACATAATACAGAATGACATAATGACATAATAGAGAATGACATAATACAGAATGACATAAACAGAACGACATAATACAGAATGACATAATACAGAATGACATAATACAGAATGACATAATGACATAATACAGAACGACATAATACAGAATGACATAAACAGAACGACATAATACAGAACGACATAATACAGAACGACATAATACAGAACGACATAATACAATAGACATCAATAGACAAGAACAGCTCAAGGACAGAACTACACACATATATAAAAAGGCCCACATAGCCTACATGTCAATACATACACACAAACTATCTGGGTCAAATAGGGGAGAGGTGTTGCTTTATCTGTTTTTTTTAAACCAGGTTTGCTGTTTATTTGAGCAATCTGAGACGGAAGGAAGTTCAATGCAATAAGGTCTCTATATACATCTGCACATTTTCTTGACTTTGTTCTGGATTTGGGGACTATGAAGAAAAAACCCTGGTGGCATGTCTGGTGGGTTATAACGGTGACCGGGGTCAATCTTCCTCACCAATAACCATTATCCAAATGCCATGACTGTTACAGTCCTAATGACATCATCGTATTTCTGGGAGACTTCCTGTTTATACACTTTTTGTTTTTACCTGTATTTAACATGGCAAGTTTAAGAACAAATTCTTATTTGCAATGACGGCCGACGATGGGCCAATTGTGCACCGCCCTATGGGGCGATAGACCAATCATGGCCAGATGTGCACCGCCCTATGGGGGCGATAGACCAATCAGGGCCAGATGTGCACCGCCCTATGGGGGCGATAGACCAATCAGGGCCAGATGTGATTCAGCCTGGATTTGAAACAGGGACTGTAGTGATGCCTCTAGCACTGAGATGCAGTGTCTTTAGACCGCTGAGGCCACTCGGGAGCCCAGAATTCAGGCCTGTCCTTAGTTACACCCATCCTCGAGGACACATTAAAATTATCATGTCAATCACATGGACTGTTAGCCCTCACATCCATAGCTTTTGTCTACTTGAGAAGCCTAACATTTCCCTAGCATCCTTCAGTTTACCAGACGAAGTATTAGGGTCAGGCTCGTACCTTTAATGTTCTCCCAATTATAGTAGATACTAATGACTTTAATTTAAGTTTAAATGTGTCCTTTGTTGCTGGGTACTTCAAGAACGCATTAGACCAACTGGCTAATCTTGAAAGTCACAAGTGATCTAATTGGACAATTCATTTTTTACAAGGTGTGTGAAAAGAGAACAATCCTAACAAAATGTAATTATCTAACTAACCATTAACTAGAATAAAATAGGTTGCTGGTGATGGAATAAAAGCTGAATCGTTCTCTTTTAGACTGGGAAACTCCACTTCATTCAATTGTATTTGAGCCTATTTGACTGAAATTCCCAGTCTTTAAAACCAGTAACATTTCCAGGCAAATTATTTTTTGGCCTAAAATCACAGAAAATCTCACTGTTCATTTAATCTCCTGCTATTTTGTGCCTTTATTTTTTTTTCCTTTGCTGTCTGGACAATTTGGCAAAGCACCAACACTCACAGATGGAGGAAAAAGTATTTAACAAGCCCCTGTTTCTAGTAAAGTTGTATACAGTATCCTGTCAGTAGGCAACTAGCGTCTTGAACGGTCTATCTTTTCAACCAGAAAGAGACTTCACAGGACAAGAGCCAGCTTTGTTCTTTGTTCATCCTTCGAGCTAATAAATGCTTGGTCGTTGTCCTGCGTGTCCTTATGGTATAGAGCCTATCATTCTGTATCCGCAGTCTTCCTTCATACATTAAACATCTCAATTAACCTCCCTTATCCCCACAGTGTAGGTCCTATTCTATCTATCCATTAATCCTTATGGTATAGACACTATCATTCTGTCAGTCTTCCTTCATACATTAAACATCTCAATTAACCTCCCTTATCCCCACAGTGTAGGTCCTATTCTATCTATCCATTAATCCCTGCAGTGTAGGTCATATTCTATCAATTCATCAATCCCTACAGTGTAGGTCCTATTCTATCTATCCATTAATCCCTACAGTGTAGGTCCTATTCTATCAATTCATCAATCCCTACAGTGTAGGTCCTATTCCATTAATCAATTCCCTATCAATCCATTAATCTATGTGTGTCATATTCTATCTATCCATTAATCCCTACAGGCCCTATTCCCCACAGTATCAATCCATTAATCCCTACAGTGTAGGTCCTATCTATTTAATCCCTACAGTGTAGGTCATATTCTATCTATCCATTAATCCCTACAGTGTAGGTCATATTCTATCTATCCATTAATCCCTACAGTGTTGGTCATATTCTATCTATCCATTAATCCCCACAGTGTAGGCCCTAATCCCTAGATATTCATCTATCTCTACAGGGTACATGCTGTACTTGCTGTATTCATACATTAAACATCTCAAATTCCACCAATGGATATAGATGTGGAAACAAATCCCTTTTCCACATCTATAGACAGTGTTGTGTACCGCTACCACTAATGACCTAGTTGTTGTATTCCCTCTGTTGTTCAATCAATCCCATTTCAAATCAAATGTATTTATAAAGCCCTTCGTACATCAGCTGATATCTCAAAGTGCTGTACAGAAACACAGCCTAAAACCCCAAACAGCAAGCAATGCAGGTGTAGAAGCACGGAGGCTAGGACAAACTCCCTAGAAAGGCCAAAACCTAGGAAGAAACCTAGAGGAACCAGGCTCTGAGAGGTGGGCCAGTCCTCTATTGATTTATTGTCAATACTGTGGATTATCTGGTTTAAATAGTAAGCAGTTTAGGACAGTAGATTAGGACAGTAGCTTAGGACAGTAGTTTTGGACAGTAGCATCTATGGAGACCCCTTGGAAGTGTCCAAAATGGCACCCTATTCCCTATAGGTGCACTACATAGGGAATAGGGATGCGGTGCCATCTGGAATCCATCTGGAACACTATCGAAGACGTCTCTGTCTTTCCAAAATGTCCTCTGATGAATTTGGATGTGTTTGTCAATTGTGCGGCGCCCTATGGGACTCCCAATTAAGATTCCCATA
>NC_088228.1:5146152-5183652 GCF_036934945.1 Oncorhynchus masou masou
ATCAGGAGGAAGAAAAGATTTGGCGTGGGGCCCTCGGATCCTCCAGAAATTCTACAGCTACACCATCGAGAGCATCTCGACTGGCTGCGTCACTGCTTGGCATCTGACCGCAAGGCGGTACAGAGGGTGGTGAGTACGGCCCAGTACATCACTGAGGCCAACCTGCCTGTCATCCAGGACCTCTATACCAGGCGGTGTCAGAGGAACGCACCAAAACATTGTCAAAGACTCCAGCCACCCAAGTCACAGACTGTTCTCTCTGCCACTGATGCACCAAGCGCGGAGCCGACAGGACCCTGAACAGCTTCTACCCCCACGCCATAAGACCGTTAAATAGTTAGTTAATTAACCAAATAACTACCTGCATTGACCATTTTTCTGCACAAACTTTGTTTTGACTCATCACATACACTGCTGCTACTGTTTAAAATCTGTCACTTTACCCCTACCTATATGTACATATCTACCTCAATTACCTCATACCCCTGCACATTGACTCAGCACTGGTACCTGTTAGTCTACACCTGTTGTTTATGACAAATAACATTTTATTTGATTTGAATGTATTATTATTTTTATTTTTTATTAACTATTATTATTTAATATTCTCACTATATGATGATAAAAACGGTGCTAATCTCAGAGTGTTTGGATCTGTTAACAGCGGAAGCAGTATAGGTCTTTGTAGATCTAAAGATAGACCTAAGGAATTTAACATGCAATCTTCTGACGGAGGAAATCTTACTCAATGAAGGAATTTAATAAGTGACCTGACTGAAGGGGTGATACAAGCTAATGGGGTACTCAGTGTGTTGAATCCCCAAGTTAAAGTAACAGGAAGACGTTTTGATCCCACTCTGCCTCTCCCCCTGTCTGTCTGTCTGTCTGTCTGTCTGTCTGTCTGTCTCTCTCTCTCTCTCTCTCTCTGCCTCTCTCTCTCTCTCTCTGTCTATCTCTCTCTCTCTGTCTCTCTGCCTGTCTCTCCTCCCTGTCTGTCTGTCTCTCTCTCTCTCTCTCTGTTTATCTCTCTCTCTCCCTCTGTGCTCCTGGGAAAGTATTTCACAGGGCTTAATAATGAAGCCTTTCTTATAAAGCCATGATATATCTCTGAGTCACTTATAAGACACCATAAAGTACAATGAAACCAGTGGAGTCTTGGCCAAAATACACAGACGAAGAATTAACAGACTTTATGGATGGAATAAAGCATAGAAAAAGAATGACTATTGTAGAAAATCGTTCTATTTCTAAATCGTTCTATTTCTAAGTCATTCTATTTCTAAGTCATTCTATTTCTAAATTATTCTATTTCTAAATCGTTCTATTTCTAAATTGTTCTATTTCTGAATCATTCTATTTCTAAATCGTTCTATTTCTAAATCGTTCTATTTCTAGGGTCAAAAAAAATATTCTCAAGATTCAGAATAATGTGTTGTCATTTGTCAAGTTGAATTAACAGCGATGTAAACTTTGTATAAACTATGGATATTTAACTTTCGTCAAGGACCTCTCTCTACATTTTTTGGAAAGTGGATTGTATGATTAGAAAGAGACTGTGAACTTTGGACAGAAGCCAAGGTATCATTACTCTGCAGACATTTCCCCTACTCTTAAATCCATTTCAACCACACCTACTCATAAAGAGGGATTTAAATAATCTGATTTTATCACCTTAAAGAATTTCACTATTTACATTTTTCATGATATTATATTTTCATAATCTCCCGAGTAACATCTGGCTGGTTGAGGACAGGAAGTGCTGATCTGGAAGTTTCTTGTTCCTGCTTGGAGGCCAGGTGGAGGTCCTGGGGGCGTGGCTAGTCAACATGCTGAACACATTAGGAGGCCTGACACCACTCCCTATACCCCCACCTCTCTTTCTCTCTCCATCTGCATCTCTTTCTCTCTGTCCCTCTCTGTCTCTCCCTGTCTGTCTGTCTGTCTGTCTGTCTGTCTGTCTGTCTCTCTCTCTCTCTCTCTCTCTCTCTCTCTCTCTCTGTCTCTCTCTCTGTCTCTCCCTCTCTTTCTCTCCCTCTCTTTCTCTCCCTCTCTTTCTCTCTCTATGCCCATCTCTCTCTCTCTCTCTCTCTCTCTCTCTCTCTCTCTCTCTGTGTCCGTCTCTCTCTGTGTCCATCTCTCTCTATGTCCGTCTCTCTCTCTCTCTCTCTACATTTTTTCTCTGTCTCTGTCTCTCTCTTTTCTCTCTCACACTCACCATAACACTCTTCCCTTCCTTACTATAAGACATAATGAACTAATAACGTTCTCTCAGCTCACACATTACCTGAAATAATAACGTCCTCTCCGCTACCACATTAACAGAAACCACTCTTCTGGTTGTTTGACTCGTCTTTGTACAGGAAATGGTTATTTTGTAATGTAAAATAAGAACCAGGGTCTAAAGAAAGGGTCCCAAGACAAAATGATGGACAGTCAGGGCTAACAAACCTAACGCAATGGTCAATCTCAGCGCTGGCAGTAGTGTTGTAGGTTCATGGGTGTGTCAGAAATACTGTCATTTTTCTATTTTCATACCCAGAATTATGGGTGTAGAAGCTAGTGGTGGCACGAGAGTGCCGGTGCTTTGACCAATTAACAAGTTGTGGGTGTGTCGACGCTTGGCCCCTCACTGGCAAATCAGAACGTGCTCCATGCCTGCAGTCTTTTATGTATTGCGTTGTCATCAACTCCAATTCTATTGTTAGTCCATTAATGGTCTCGTTCCTTAAAATAGCTCCATATTTGCTAAATAATGTTGAACATGTTCACAGTCAACATTGTTCTAATTGCGTTATTGCATTTTTTTTTTTAAACATGGAAATACGTTGTATAGCATTTTCACGGATTTAGGGGGCCCACAGTAAATTACAGTCTGGATATGGGCATTTCAAACACAGTCAATAAACAACATTAAATTCACTAGGCTATTGATAAGGCCTTAAAAAAGTGTATAATTCGCATCAAATTCTAGTAAAAACTAAAACAAAAATGTGTTTTAATAGGCTCTCTACGAATACAGTTACAGGCACCATAATTGCTCCCTGTGGGCGGATTATACAGACAAGGGAAACTCAGCCTATGGGGGGTTTTTACTCACATCCAAACTGTTCACAGGTAAAGATCAGACAGAGAAAGGACCATCCACTGTTATAACGCTCAGAAATCTACTGTTTCATTTAATAAACCTTTATTGAAATAGGCAAGCCAGTTATGAACACATTCTTAGTTACAAAAACTTCCTACCCTGGCAAACCCCTCCCCTAAACAAGACGACCCTGGGCCAATTGTCCACCTCCCTATGGGATTTCCGATCAAGGCCGGTTGTGATATAGCCCGGGATTGAACCATGGTCTGTAGCGATGCCTTAGACCGCTGGGCAACTCTGAGAATATTTATAAACATCATGGAACCATCCCACAGCTCATATTTGGACTTCTTCAGAAATAGCAGCTGAAATTGTATCGAATAAACCTATTCGAAGTAAACATTTCTAATAAGTTTGGGTTTAATCAAATTAAACCCCGAAAAAAATCTGTTTTTTAAACCAACACCAATATTACTAAAAAAGGATCGGCTCATAAATATCAGATTTCATAAACCCCCTTCTCTCGTTGAATGGTACTGTGCTGGTACTGCAGAACATCCGCACGTCTATACAAAAATACTCGACTCTTGTCAATTGTATTGTTGCCTATGTACGAGGGCAAACACACGCAAAAAATATTTTCGAAACACTCCCAAGTAGACCATTTAAAATCCCTTCACTCAAAAGGCTACTTTTGGCTAATGGCCAAGATAAAAAGACACACCCATACAAGGCTGCTAAACCAGACTTGATTAAATGGGACGGGAGGATATGCTTGTTTTTTTTTTAAATCTAATTAAATTAAATGGGGGGGGGCAAAAAAAGAGGCACATCTCTCCTTCCATGGGCACTCTGAGTCATAGCTGGATAGGCTTCTCAAAAGCAAAACCGTCATCTACTGGGTTACAGATCTCTTCCTGGGTCTGAAAACGTTCCATTAGCGCTGCATGAAGTGGACACTTTTGCACTTGTTTTTTGAAGGAAACACATTAAATTCTTTAAAAATTCTCTCGTTTTTGTTTTCTTCCCATCTAGAAGTGATATTCCTATTTATTTCCAACCTTTATTTTACTAGGCAAGTCAAAAATATATCCCATTTAGCAGACGCTTTTGTGGGTGGCCCCAGCGGGAATCGAACCCACGACGCTTGGCGTTGCAAGCGCCATGCTCTACCGACTGAGCCACACAAGACCCTAAGTCAGTTAAGAACAAATTCTTATTTTCAATGATGGCCTAGGAACAGTGGGTTAACTGCCTGTTCAGGGGCAGAACAACAGATTTGTACCTTGTCAGCTCAGTGATTTGAACTTGCAACCTTCCAGTTACTAGTCCAACGCTCTAACCACTAGGCTACGCTGCCGCTCAGTGTAGTGAGAGACACTTTATTACAGGTGCCAAATGTTTTGCCTACTTGAACGGCACTCGCTTCGATACACATGAAAACATTAAATGTTAGAACATCGTGCAAATAGAATATATATATTTATTAAAAAATTAACATAAAAATGGGTTAGTCTTTCCTTTAAAAGGACACAACAAATATTTCCAGCCCTCCCACCTCAGCCCAAGCGAGCTGATGTTAGACAGGTACATTGGCGAACCCGGCGTTAGGGGTTGGAAGTTGCGCCAGTTTATACATGATGAAATGGAAAACTAACATGTGCTTTTAACCCTGGTCCTTAACACCAGCCGGAAACAGAGCCCTCGGTCTCACTTTATGTCTCACTCCTTTCTTACTGCTTTTTGTGTCGGAGTTGAATTGGTTTCTTTGTAATGACTGAACAGGTCATTTCTCTCTGAGGACCACAAGTCCTGCAGTCCTCACTGTACTTGAACTCACACAGAACTAATACAAGTCACGTTATGAGAAAACTTCACCTGAAAGGTTTTTTTTTAAACATTTTTAAAATCTCTCTCCCCTCTAGAAGATGCCCCATAAAAACCCAAAGTCTCCTGCTCCATCTGTATATTGTCCCGAGTACTGAGCTACTGGTTGTGAAGAAAAAGAAGAAGACAAAAGAGAATCATGCTGAACCAAAGGCCTCTTTGTGAGCTGGAGAATGCCTTGCTGCATTACTGCATACCTCTAAGACTCATATATTCCAGATGTGTTGAATTGGCCAGGAATTGCCTCCCCCCCCTCCTCCTCTACTCCCCTTTTCCCTCTATCCCTCCCTCCACCAACCCTCTTTCCTTCCAAACCACCTCCTCACAGAAGCGCTAAAAACCCCCACAAAAAAACAGGGAAAAATCCCAAAACCCTTTAGCAGCACTACATAAGTATCTTAAAAAAAATTTTTTTTACATGTAGAAACATTGCATCCTTCAGAGGTGGTGGTAGAATGCGATGTGTGACCAGTGAGACATATTTCCTTCCGTACCACTATGCCAATTATAAACCATATTCTATATAATGACAGAGGGACAGAATCTCCTACTGAAGGAAAGGGGATTTGACGACAGTTAAATGTTACCAGTCCCAGTCACTCATAGGCACACTGTCTATCTAAACTGGATATCTTAGAAGTAAACTAACAATCATCTTCAAATATGAACGACAGTCCTCTGCTGCCTGTCTGCTGTCAGGGCCCAGTGATATACATGACAGTCCTCTGCTGACTGTCTGCTGTCAGGGCCCTGTGATATACATGACAGTCCTCTGCTGCCTGTCTACTGTCAGGGCCCGGTGATATACATGACAGTCCTCTGCTGCCTGTCTACTGTCAGGGCCCGGTGATATACATGACAGTCCTCTGCTGCCTGTCTACTGTCAGGGCATGGTGATATACATGACAGTCCTCTGCTGCCTGTCTGCTGTCAGGGCATGGTGATATACATGACAGTCCTCTGCTGCCTGTCTACTGTCAGGGCCCTGTGATATACATGACAGTCCTCTGCTGCCTGTCTGCTGTCAGGGCCTGGTGATATACATGACAGTCCTCTGCTGCCCGTCTACTGTCAGGGCCCTGTGATATACATGACAGTCCTCTGCTGCCTGTCTACTGTCAGGGCCCTGTGATATACATGACAGTCCTCTGCTGACTGTCTGCTGTCAGGGCCCTGTGATATACATGACAGTCCTCTGCTGACTGTCTACTGTCAGGGTCCGGTGATATACATGACAGTCCTCTGCTGCCTGTCTACTGTCAGGGCCCTGTCATATACTTTCTGTCTGTTTCCCAAATGGCAGCCTACTCCCTACATCATAGGGTCCTACAGACCGTGGTCAAAAGTTGTGCACTACTGTGCGGTAGGGGTTAGGGTGCCATTTGGGAAGCAGACCAACTGTCTGTCATGTTAACAGGCCTGAGACACTGATGAGGGAGAGCTGAGGAGCACATTTCTCCCTGAACGAACGAAGGAACCGAACGGAGCATTGTGCAGACACACGTGACCACATCTGGCAGAGACATTTGAGACAAGCAGTTTTTTAAAAACAGCAGAACTACAGCTCTCAAACTATAACCCAGAACAGAACAGAACAAACAAAACATTCACTCTGTCTTTTGGGTTGGTTATTTTCACACTTTCAGTGTTAAAATGCTATTTGGATAAAGCCATAAAGGAAAAGTATCCCCTTTAGGTTGAAACTAAACGAATGAAGAACATTCTGGAAGCATCTATACTCCAGGCTCTTTCCACTATGTTTTCCTACCCAAAGAGTGACACTCAAATTTTGCTTGCCTTTCATGATTCACTTTTTAATTCCTGCCTTTTGCCTTATTAAGAAGGCTCTGTGGCTTTTGGGGGCTCTTTTGGGTTGGTGTACCTAACATCATGAGGTGTAGGCTATAATCTTTCTCTATGCTGTTTCTTGTCACCATCTATACAGAGTTGGCAGCATAAGTGACAATTACAGATCCCTGGAAAGCCTGTAAATGTTTGTTAGTCACATTATGCAATTCTGGTCTGTTTAAACATCACACACAGAGGAGAAGGAGGAGGAAGAGGAGGAGGAGGGAGAGGAGGAGGAGGAAAAGGAGGAGGAAGAAGAAGAGGAGGAGGAGGAGGAGGGAGAGGAGGAGGAGGAGGAGGGAGAGGAGGAGGAGGGGGAAGAAGAGGAGGAGGAGGAGGAGGAGGAGGAGGAGGAGGAGGAAGAGGAGGAGGAGGAGGGAGAGGAGGAGGAGGGGGAAGAGGAGGAGGAGGAGGAGGAGGAGGAGGAGGAGGAGGAGGAGGAGGAGGAGGAAGAGGATAGATGAGCCATGCCCGTGTGGGTGTGAGGTATTCCATTACAGATTGGTATCTAGTTCAACAGGCTATATCTGGAATAATGTCCCCTAATAATCTAATTGTTAGTTATCTACAATGTATTCAAAGGGAGGATAAGGGTGAGAAGAGGAGGGTGAAGAGTGGGAAGAGGAAGGTGGAGGTTGGGGGGAGGGTTTGGTTGCACAGGACATTCCAACCACAGGAACTGTCCAGACAGACGGCATATCATCCTGGGTAGAGGAGGTTGTGGTCACCAATTCAGAGATATCAGCTGACATCACAGACAGACACACCCCATGTCACCCAAGATGGAACCTTACATGGACAGAAACCTCTTTAGAATTACAGATGAGAGAACTCTTTCCACCAACGGCCCTTATTGGGCTTAGTGGTAACCAGGTAGAGTGGAGAGTTATTGGGCTTAGTGGTAACCAGGGTAGAGTGGAGAGTTATTGGGCTTAGTGGTAACCAGGGTAGAGTGGAGAGTTATTGGGCTTAGTGGTAACCAGGTTGGAGAGTTGGGCTTAGTGGTAACCAGGGTAGAGTGGAGAGTTATTGGGCTTAGTGGTAACCAGGGTAGAGTGGAGAGTTATTGGGCTTAGTGGGAACCAGGGTAGAGTGGAGAGTTATTGGGCTTAGTGGGAACCAGGGTAGAGTGGAGAGTTATTGGGCTTAGTGGTAACCAGGTAGAGTGGAGAGTTATTGGGCTTAGTGGGAACCAGGGTAGAGTGGAGAGTTATTGGGCTTAGTGGGAACCAGGTAGAGCGGAGAGTTATTGGGGTTAGTGGGAACCAGGGTAGAGTGGAGAGTTATTGGGCTTAGTGGTAACCAGGGTAGAGTGGAGACTCATTGGGCTTAGTGGTAACCAGGATAGAGTGGAGAGTTATTGGGCTTAGTGGGAACCAGGTAGAGCGGAGAGTTATTGGGCTTAGTGGGAACCAGGGTAGAGTGGAGACTCATTGGGCTTAGTGGTAACCAGGGTAGAGTGGAGAGTTATTGGTCTTAGTGGTAACCAGGGTAGAGTGGAGAGTTATTGGGGTTAGTGGTAACCAGGGTAGAGTGGAGAGTTATTGGTCTTAGTGGTAACCAGGGTAGAGTGGAGAGTTATTGGGCTTAGTGGTAACCAGGATAGAGTGGAGAGTTATTGGGCTTAGTGGTAGATCAGTGGTAACCAGGTAGAGTGGAGAGTTATTGGGCTTAGTGGGAACCAGGTAGAGCGGAGAGTTATTGGGGTTAGTGGGAACCAGGGTAGAGTGGAGAGTTATTGGGCTTAGTGGTAACCAGGGTAGAGTGGAGACTCATTGGGCTTAGTGGTAACCAGGGTAGAGTGGAGAGTTATTGGGCTTAGTGGTAACCAGGTAGAGTGGAGGGCTTAGTTAGGGTTGGGCTTAGTGGTAACCAGAGTAGACTTAATGGTAACCAGGGAGAGCAGAGTTATTGGGCTTAATGGTAACCAGAGTAGAGCGGAGAGTTATTGGGCTTAATGGTAACCAGGGAGAGCGGAGAGTTATTGGGCTTAGTGGTAACCAGGTAGAGTGGAGAGTTATTGGGCTTAGTGGTAACCAGGGTAGAGTGGAGACTCATTGGGCTTAGTGGTAACCAGGGTAGAGTGGAGAGTTATTGGGCTTAATGGTAACCAGGGAGAGCGGAGAGTTATTGGGCTTAGTGGTAACCAGGTAGAGTGGAGAGTTATTGGGCTTAGTGGGAACCAGGGTAGAGTGGAGAGTTATTGGGCTTAGTGGGAACCAGTGTAGAGTGGAGAGTTATTGGGCTTAGTGGGAACCAGGTAGAGTGGAGAGTTATTGGGCTTAGTGGGAACCAGGTAGAGTGGAGAGTTATTGGTCTTAGTGGTAACCAGGTAGAGTGGAGAGTTATTGGGCTTAGTGGTAACCAGGGTAGAGCGGAGAAACGGTGTTTTCTACTTCTGGCCTCTATATGTATTTCCTACAATTGAGAGCATCGCCCCATAGGCGATAGTACTACCTATACGCAGTAGCATATTCTCCCATGGTACAACAGTGCCTCATACCGTTTGTGTGAAAAGTCTGAATCTCTTTAAAATATCCTGAAACCATATAGGAAAATGCCTCCAAAATTAGGCAAATTGAGTGAATTGCTGACATGCAGTATGCTAAATATACATCGAGGATGTCACGGGAATATAGCATATCATTGACAGATAGTTTGGAAGAGAGTGACGTTAAAATGTATAAAAAAAATCGTATTGGCAAGATAAAATAGGTGAAATCAATTGATACATTTCAAAACCAGCATATAGTTCCAGTTAATGATTAATGTGTGGAAAGTTATGTTATAACACATCTGTCTCGGTTTTAAACCACCGAGCGCCTACTGCTGATGTGCAGTCGACTAAACTCTACACACTCATGCGTAAAAGTCAGAGCCGTCCGTATTACGCGGTTCTTTTGGGAAGGTGAGAAAGTTGAATCAATACTCTGACGTTAACCTATCGAAAGCTATGCAGTGGCTATAGGATTCTATAGCCGAGGTGTGAGATTGCTACCCTACGGAATTCCTCTCTCGATAGCTGTGTCCACATTACAGCGGACCACGGGGACAAACAAAGCCTATTTGTCTGGCTAAACCATTTAAAACATTCGCATGAGAGCGGCATGGGAACAGTTTGACAGGTAATACCTCCACAACAGAATGCCACGTACGAGCCGCTATTTTGGGGTATCACGCAAAGAGCGGAGCGACATAATCTGGAGGACCGTTCGAGCGCACCTGTACGAGTCTCGCTGGGTGTTCACCGCTGAACGGCGGTAGCATCACTGGCTGTACGTAGGCTACCGAGAACATTTCACATCGCGATTTACACACACGCACACACAAACACATTATTTTAAAAAGTGTGGCACTGGCCATATTTTAAACATTCTTATATTTGATCACGGATTCACATGTGGTGACACTCAAGTCATGTATTTTATGACACTGGCATTGACATTCGTTATCTAAATGTTTATTTCAGTGTGCCGTCGACATCAGCAGAAACTGCGCAGTGAGTGTGGCACTGGCTCTACTGAAACGATGTGATCAATTGATAAACCAACAATAAACGCCCCCAAGAAACATCAGGGAGACTTTGCGAGGTGAACGGTTCTGAAACGCGTTCCGCCAATGACAGATACTTACCTGCTTGGACTTTGACGACTTGCAGAAGGACAGTGAGAGTGACGATGGTGGTTAGAGTGGGGTACAAAAGCCGGCTCTTGGTTTTCCACCTTGTGGACCATATTTGCATCTCCATGGTCTCTCACTCCACGCCACAAAGTTTCTGAAAAAAAACGGCCGACCTTTCAGAACAAAATGTGTGTCCTTTTCCTTCCACAAATCCACCAAAACAATATATCGGTGTGTTGTTGGTAATTGTTGTTACTACAACAAAGCCATAAGTGGAAAACAGAATTCGTTTCTTCTTTAGAGCCAAACTGGGCCTCTTGCTCCACTTTCCCTTATCCCCAGCCCTTAGACTGAAGGTGTACGGGCGTTCAGCAAAGTACCGGAGACAGTTCGATTGCTCCGAGAGCCGCGCGCGCAGTCTGGAGGGAGGGAGGCGGCAAGAACCTCTGAACCGCGACTAGCAGGAAACTGACATGGAAAATGTTCCGTTTAGCGAATCACCATGCTGGAAAGTTGACTCCTGGTCCCGCCCAACCTTCTGTCATTCAAGAGTGGCCAGACGTCCTGAGCTACAAGAAAGTGTTGGAGCGTTGATTAGGAGTCGCACCAGTTATCCAATATTCTTCATATCGTCATACGGAGATGGATGGAGGGACAGAGGGAGAGACACTGATGCGAAATAACAAGACATGACAGTTTTCTCTACAACACCGATAGCATATAATTTATACATTCCACTGCAGTGGTATTGGGTTTCCTTATAATTGGATTAAATCAATTGCATCTGAATGTAATCAATGTAAATAGCGTAATTTCGATTTTAGTATTATTTTTTTTTATCATTCTTTGGCCAACACTATCAAACTGTCTAACTGATTACTTTAATCATTACAGTGTTCGTAATCGTCACCTGATTGTAAGGGATGAAGCTATATATAAAACGCATCAACAGCGATTCCAGGCATTTCCTGAATGCATGAGAAAGAATAGGTTAAATGCCCAACAAGACCATCACACTGTGATATCAAAGCTTTAGCGGCCAAAATGAAATGTTTTCCAGATTTTAAAAGATTTCTTTCAAAGTAATAAACTTTGGAAAGCAAAGTGGAGAAGAAAGGGAAGATAATTATTGCAACAAAAAAAACCCAGCATTGGAACAGAGAATGGAAGCACAGGTGTTAGCTATAGAGCTCTGGTCAGCATCCCAAATGACACCCTATTCCCTATATAGTGCACTACTTTTTGACCAGAGCCCTATGGCACCCTATTCCCTATATAGTGCACTACTTTTGATCAGAGCCCATAAGGGCCCATAGGGCTCTGGTCAAAACTAGTGAACGATATAGGGAATAGGGTGCCATAGGGCTCAGATCAAAAGCAGTGCACTATATAGGGAATAGGGTGCCATACGGCTCTTGTCAAAAAGTAGTGCACTATATAGGGAATAGGGTGCCATATGGCTCTTGTCAAAAAGTAGTGCGCTATATAGGGAATGTGTTGCTTTTTGGTACGCATGCCTTGTCCTTGAGTTGGTTCTCCACAGTGTGACGTTGAGAGACATTATTTGACAGTTTAATTGTAATAATTGTCACACAAATCCAAAGCACATTTAGTGGAGTTTGTCAGTGTTCAGAACGTTATCACAGAAGCGTTACTCTAAAGTCAGGATGAAGAGTTTGGAATAAAGGGGTAGATCAATGTGTGTCGTCATAAAACAAAGATTAGTTTGTATGTCCTCATTGGTTAATTACAAATGTTGAATGTGGATCGCATAAGGCGTGTACTTTCAGACCGTTTTCAAGAGGATGTATATACGTCGTCACTGTGAATGGATTGTGTTTACATTGTGTGTAGATTGGACCAATTTTCCATTGTAGTATCACTGTTAAAGAAATGTGCTTGTCTATCTGAATGTGCAGTTTTAGTCGTTAAACGCCCAAAACCAGTGGAAACACATTAAAGCTAATAGAATATGGGCAGAGTTTACTCGTGATATTGCGCAATGATTTAACGAAACAAGTTATCGTTTTAAGTCAAAGTATGATTTATTTAGCCTTGAAGAGACAAAAACCCCGATATGTCCACTTCGTGCAAAGCCGAGTGAATGCAGTGTCTTTTCCTATGATGTGACATACAAATTATTTTCAACCTACGTTTCATTTCAAGGCTTTGTTTGATTTGAATGTTGCCACCCACCAGCATGACATTGTTTTATTGATCAGAAACAGCTGCAGAGTTATTCCTCTTTGCGACTGAGATGAGCCAAAGAGCCTCGTGTACACTTGGCAGCCGAAGCCAAGGAGCACGTTAAAATTGGGGGTGAAAACGTGTGTTTTTGCACCTCCTCTGTTTTTACAAAGAATATCCATTAGATCATTTGTACATTTTCACTTATTTTTGAGTTGGCCTGTATAATAATAAGAAATATTTATGACAATTTTATAAATGGTATAATTGCGCATTTTGTAAACCAGCTTCCCCCCGTCGCCCCGAGATGAATGGTTTTGACCACCAAGCCTCTCTACACGCTCCACTGCTTTTGATTGGTGTAACTTTAGCTCGAAACCCACAAGAAAATTAAAGGAACTTATCATTATATTATCATTTGAGGCATTCATTATCATGAGCAATGTACTTTCACTTCCCCTGTGAGAACCATGAGATCGGGCTGACTGGGCTTTGCTGTAGCGCACCGAAGCCTGTCGGCAGCATACCTACCATGTTACACCATGTCCATTACAATGTAGAAAAACGCATATCAGCTTTCTTGCTATATTTATCCCTATCACAAGAGCTTTGACTTGTTCTTTCTAACTATTTCATTTATTTATTTATAATAATAATTTACACCAGATTTCGTGGTATCCAATTGGTAGTTACAGTCTTGTCTCAGCGCTGAAACTCGGGAGAGAATAAAGTCGAGAGCCGTGGGTCCTCTGAAACAGAACCCAACCAAGCCACACTGTTTCTTGACACAATGCCCACTTAACCTGGAAGCCAGCCTGAACCAATGTGTCAAAAGAAACACTGTGCCATTCATCTCCCTACACTGGCTTCCTGTCAAGGCAAGGGCTGATTTCAAGGTTTTACTGCTAACCTACAAAGTATTACATGGGCTTGCTCCTACCTATCTCTCTGATTTGGTCCTGCCGTACATACCTACACGTACGCTACGGTCACAAGATGCAGGCCTCCTAATTGTCTCTAGAATTTCTAAGCAAACAGCTGGAGGCAGGGCTTTCTCCTATAGAGCTCCATTTTTATGGAATGGTCTGCCTACCCATGTAAGAGACGCAAACTCAGTCTCAACCTTTAAGTCTTTACTGAAGACTCATCTCTTCAGTGGGTCATATGATTGAGTGTAGTCTGGCCCAGGAGTGGCAAGGTGAACGCAAAGGCTCTGGAGCAACAAACCACCCTTGCTGTCTCTGCCTGGCCGGTTCCCCTCTTTCCACTGGGATTCTCTGCCTCTAACCCTACTACAGGGGCTGAGTCACTGGCTTACTAGGGCTCTTTCATACCGTCCCTGGGAGGGGTGCGTCACTTGAGTGGGTTGAGTCACTGATGTGATCTTCCTGTCTGGGTTGGCGCCCACCCCTTGGGTTGTGCCGTGGCGGAGATCTTTGTGGGCTATACTCGGCCTTGTCTCAGGATGGTAAGTTGGTGGTTCAAGATATTCCTCTAGTGGTGTGGGGGCTGTGCTTTGGCAAAGTGGGTGGAGTTATATCCTTCCTGTTTGGCCCTGTCCGGGGGTGTCCTCGGATGGGGCCACAGTGTCTCCTGACCCCTCCTGTCTCAGCGTCCAGTATTTATGTTGCAGTAGTTTATGTGTCGGGGGGCTCGGGTCAGTTTGTTATATCTGGAGTACTTATCCTGTCCTATCCGGTGTCCTGTGTGAATTTAAGTATTCCCTCTCTAATTCACTCTTTCTTTCTCTCTCTCGGAGGACCTGAGCCCTAGGACCATGCCTCAGGACTACCTGACATCATGACTCCTTGCTGTCCCCAGTCTACCTGGCTGTGCTGCTGCTCCAGTTTCAACTGTTCTGCCTGTGATTATTATTATTTGACCATGCTGGTCATTTATGAACATTTGAACATCTTGGCCATGTTCTGTTAGGAATATGTAGAGTTGAAGTCGGAAGTTTACAAACACTTAGTTTGGAGTCATTAAAACTCATTTTTCAACCACTCCACAAATTTCTTGATCACAAACTATAGTTTGGTCAAGTCGGTTAGGACATCTACTATGTGCATGACACAAGTCAATTGTCCAACAATTGTTTACAGACAGATTATTTCACTTATAATTCACTGTATCACAATTCCAGTGGGTCAGAAGTTTACATACACTAAGTTGACTGTGCCTTTAAACAGCATGGAAAATTCCAGAAAATGATGTAATGGCTTTAGAAGCTTTTGAAAGGCTAATTGGCATAATTTGAGTCAATTGAAGGTGTACCTGTGGATGTATTTCAAGGCCTACCTTCAAACTCAGTGCCTCTTTGCTTGACATCATGGGAAGAAAAAAAAATCTGCCAAGAAAATTGTAGACTTCCACAAGTCTGGTTCATCATTGGGAGCCATTTCCAAATGCCTGAAGGTACAACATTCATCTGTACAAACAATAGTATGCAAGTATAAACACCATGGTACCACGCAGCCGTCATACCACTCAGGAAGGAGACAGGTTCTGTCTCCTAGAGATGAATGTACATTGGTGCAAAACGTGCAAATCAATCCCAGAACAACAGCAAAGGACCATGTGAAGATGCTGGAGGAAACAGGAACAAATGTATCAATATCCACAGTAAAACGAGTCCTATATCAACATAACATGAAAAGCCGCTCAGCAAGGAAGAAGCCACTGCTCCAAAACCACCATAAAAAAGCCAGAATACGGTTTAAAACTGCATGTGTGGACAAATATCATAATTTTTGTAGAAATGTCCTCTGGTCTGATGAAACAAAAATAGAACTGTTTGGCCATAATGACCATCGTTATGTTTGGAGAAAAAAAGGGGAGTCTTGCAAGCTGAAGAACACCATCCCAACCGTGAAGCATGGGGGTGGCAGCATCATGTTGTGGGGGTGCTTTGCTGCAGGAGGGACTGGTGCACTTCACAAAATAGATGGCATCATGAGGCTGGAAAATTATGTGGATGGAAAATGATGTGGATATATTGAAGCAACATTTCAAGACATCAGTCAGGAAGTTAAAGCTTGGCTGCAAATGAGTCTTCCAAATGCCCAATGACCCCAAGCATTCCAAAGCTGTGACAAAATGGCTTAAGGACAACAAAGTCAAGGTATTGGAGTGGCCATCACAAAGCTCTGACCTCAATCCCATATAACGTTTGTGGGCAGAACTGAAAAAGCATGTGCGAGCAAGGAGGCCTACAAACCTGACTCAGGTACACCAGCTCTGTCAGGAGGAATGGGCCAAAATTCACCCAATTTATTGTGGGAAGCTTGTGGAAGGCTACCCGAAACGTTTGACCCAAGTTATACAATTTAAAACCAATGCTACCAAATACAAATTGAGTGTATGTAAACTTCTGACCCACTGGGAATGTGATGAAAGAAATACAAGCTGAAATAAATAATTCTCTCTACTAATATTATGACATTTCACATTCTTAAAATAAAGTGGTGATCCTAACTGACCTATGAGAGGGAATTTGTACTAAGATTAAATGTCAGGAATTGTGAAAAACTGAGATTAAATGTATTTGGCTTAGGTGTATGTAAATGTATGACTTCAACTGTAAAGTAGCCTTCATCATTCTTCGAGGTGTGAACTAAATGTGCATTTCCTCTCTAGGACGCAAAGATTATGTTGAAATAGTGGTGTCATCTTCCCCTGATGTGGTTCTTAAAGTGTTTTGCTCAAGGGCACAACAGCAGTAGATAACATGGAATGTTCAAAAAAATCACACCCAATTTTCCCAGTCAGTTTCAGGTCTACCTACCTACCTACCTCTCACTCTATACACAGCCGTGTCGACTTGCTTCAAACTATGGTCTCCTGCACACCACAGGACTCTATGTTAGCCCTATGAGTTCAAAGGTTAAAGCCTAGGCGTTAGCTTGCCTTCAAGTCTCAGACAGGTCATTCCTCGTCGTATCATGGTCTACCTACCTAGGCTACCTCTCACTCTATACACAGTTTCAGGTCTACCTACCTAGCTACCTCTAGGCTACCTCTCACTCTATACACAGTCACCAAATGGCCTTACATTGGCAAAGGGTCTTGCCCTGCTAATCTAGGCTGCATCACTCACAAATGGTACCCTATTCCTGCTCTAGTGGAGTAACTTGACCCAATTGGTCCTCACAAACTCAGGTGTTTTACCTGTCCTTCAACAGGCTTGGTGTATTGTAAATGAAAAGCTCTGGAGGGGTTTGATCTGTAGTGTAGGGTAGCAGTCTTACACCAGCGTTGCCCAGAATGACCTCAGACTTGCTGTCTGCTAGCTCAGCGATACTACAGCAAAAAATATGTTCCTGCAACAACCCTCCTCCCTCTTCCACCCCCTGGTCTCAACCTCTTTCTCCCCCTCTCCATACACTCTGTTTTACCTCTTCAACAGGCTTGGTGTATTGTAAATGAAAAGCCTCCTCCCAGCGTCCTCCTCCTCCTGCTAGCTCCTCCTCCTCCTCCTCCGCTTCCTCCTCCTTCACCCCCTGGTCTCAACCTCTTTCTCCTCCTCTCCATACACCCACTCCTCCTCCTCTTCCTCTTCTCCTTCACCCCCTGGTCTCAACCTCTTCCTCCTCCTCCTTCACCACCTGGTCTCAACCTCTTTCTCCTCCTCCTCCTCCTCCTCCTCCTCCTCCTCCTCCTCCTCCTCCTCCTCCTCCTCCTCCTCCTCCTCCTTCACCCCCTGGTCTCAACCTCTTCTTCCTCCTCCTTCACCACCTGGTCTCAACCTCTTTCTCCTCCTCCTCCTCCTCCTCCTCCTCCTCCTCCTCCTGCTCCTCCTCCTCCTCCTCCTCCTCCTTCACCACCCGGGGCTAGCGTGTACAGATACAACTTGGCTTGGCAAAAGAGGGTCGGAAAGGCTAGCAAGGTTTGCTCTCTAATCTGGTCAGCAGGAAAATGTCAGAGATCTTGCTCATGCTGCTAACTGGGCCTGTAGCCCAACTTAATTACTTTAATTTGAGGACCCCTCCTGTGTTGGCACACACAGGCCTCTACGACCAAACCTCAAAAATCTGACTCTCTCTCTTGGTTGGACGCGATGTTTTTCCAGCACAGTAGGCAGAATGTACAGACAGAACAGAACAGAACGAATGGAAGGGTAGGATCGGAAAATTCTATAACTTCTTATAGAATCTTGTAGAATGTACCATTTTAGCGCGGCTGGAGTTTTTGGAACTACTCTCTATAGTTGAAAGCATATGATTACAAACCAAAGTGTTTGTTTGCCAAGCAGTACCAAGATGGCATTGTATAATTAGTCTATAAAAAGTTACCTCCTTGAACAGGGCTAAACCCGAGCAGCTTAAAACATAAACTTCTAGGAGATATTGTTCACCAGCAGCTCTGGTTTCCTGCTAAAAAGGCTTTCAATTAGTCTCTTTTCAAGTTTCTTAGGTAAATAAAAATCTGTTATTTGCACACACCCCACCCTCTCTTTTTCTCCAAGCCAGTATCCTCTTGAGGTTTCTTCCTTCTTAGGAGTTTTTCCTATACTCAGTGTATATTTTCCTATACTCAGTGTATATTTTCCTATACTCAGTGTATATTTTCCTATACTCAGTGTATATTTTCCTATACTCAGTGTATATTTTCCTATACTCAGTGTATATTTTCCTATACTCAGTGTATATTTTCCTATACTCAGTGTATATTTTCCTATACTCAGTGTATATTTTCCTATACTCAGTGTATATTTTCCTATACTCAGTGTATATTTTCCTATACTCAGTGTATATTTTCTTTTACAGGGTCTATGCCGAGTTACTGTAAAGCACAAGGAAAACAAGTTGTTCTAAAAATGTCACTTGTATTGCGTAGACAGAGGGAGACACCTCATGTGGAAATGATGGATCTCGAGTCATTTGATGCAATAAGATAACTGAAACACTTTTTCAGACTATTACCTAGCTGGTACTCAGAGAGATTATTACATAGCTGGTACTCAGAGAGATTATTACCTAGCTGGTACTCAGAGAGATTATTACCTAGCTGGTACTCAGAGAGATTATTACCTAGCTGGTGTATTACTAGCTGGTACAGATATTACCTAGCTGGTACTCAGAGAGATTATTACCTAGCTGGTACTCAGAGAGATTATTACCTAGCTGGTACTCAGAGAGATTATTACCTAGCTGGTACTCAGAGAGATTATTACCTAGCTGGTACTCAGAGAGATTATTACCTAGCTGGTGCTCAGAGAGATTATTACCTAGCTGGTGCTCAGAGAGATTATTACCTAGCTGGTGCTCAGAGAGATTATTACCTAGCTGGTACTCAGAGAGATTATTATCTAGCTGGTACTCAGATTGAGTATTACTTGTCTGGTACACAGAGAGATTATTACCTAGCAGGTACTCAGAGAGATTATTACCTAGCTGGTGCTCAGATTGAGTATTACTTGTCTGATACACAGAGAGATTATTACCTAGCTGGTACTCAGAGAGATTATTACCTAGCAGGTACTCAGAAAGATTATTACCTAGCTGGTACTCAGAGAGATTATTACCTAGCTGGTACTCAGAGAGATTATTACCTAGCTGGTACTCAGATTGAGTATTACGTGTCTGGTACTCAGAGAGATTATTACCTAGCTGGTACTCAGAGAGATTATTACTTAATTGTTGCTCATACATATCAGTCAAAGAGGGAGCTGATAGTTTTATATTTCTCCCTCGTCTTGGTGTTTCTTGAGGACAACATCTAGTGAATGAAAGCCTAATAAACGTCACATGGTAATAAAATGTGGTTGTTACCAGGCTCCTAGCCTCTGATACGTATTGCCCCATTCTCTTCCCATCAGCAGACGTTACCTCAAACACACTGTGTTGCTGTGCTAAATTATCCACTTAAACAACAGTTTGTGTGTTTGAGTGTGTGTGTGTGTTTGTGTGTGTGTGTATGGTTGGGGGGGATACATACTAGACATTGCAGACCACAAATCTACCGGGAGGAATGTGTGTGTGTCTGGGCATGCTCATTATGTTTGACTGTTAGCGGTAGGCTACCAGCTACCCAGTGTGTGCGTGTGCGTGTGTGTGTGTGTGTGTGTTCTACCAGCTGCTTAATATGACCTGAAAGAAAGGGGGATGTGTGCCCTGCCTCTGCTCAGCTCACTTGGATGTTTTGTCAAGTCATCGCTTAGGCTTCTGCTGATGAATCTATACAGTAGGACAGTGTAATGGTTTCTACTGAGCTTGGAGAGAGTGTAATGGTTTCTACTGAGCTTGAAGAGAGTGTAATGGTTTCTACTGAGCTTGAAGAGAGTGTAATGGTTTCTACTGAGCTTGGAGAGAGTGTAATGGTTTCTACTGAGCTTGAAGAGAGTGTAATGGTTTCTACTGAGCTTGAAGAATGGTTTCTAGAGCTTGAAGAGAGTAATGGTTTCTACTGAGCTTGAAGAGAGTGTAATGGTTTCTACTGAGCTTGGAGAGAGTGTAATGGTTTCTACTGAGCTTGAAGAGAGTGTAATGGTTTCTACTGAGCTTGGAGAGAGTGTAATGGTTTCTACTGAGCATGAAGAGAGTGTAATGGTTTCTACTGAGCTTGAAGAGAGTGTAATGGTTTCTACTGAGCTTGAAGAGAGTGTAATGGTTTCTACTGAGCTTGAAGAGAGTGTAATGGTTTCTACTGAGCTTGAAGAGAGTGTAATGGTTTCTACTGAGCTTGAAGAGAGTTTAATGGTTTCTACTGAGCTTGAAGAGAGTGTAATGGTTTCTACTGAGCTTGGAGAGAGTGTAATGGTTTCTACTGAGCTTGAAGTTTGGTTTCTACTGAGCTTGAAGAGAGTGTAATGGTTTCAACTGAGCTTGGAGAGAGTTTGGTTTCTGAGCTTGAAGAGAGTGTAATGGTTTCTACTGAGCTTGGAGAGAGTGTAATGGTTTCTACTGAGCTTGAAGAGAGTGTAATGGTTTCTACTGAGCTTGAAGAGAGTGTAATGGTTTCTACTGAGCTTGAAGAGAGTGTAATGGTTTCTACTGAGCTTGAAGAGAGTGTAATGGTTTCTACTGAGCTCAAAGAGAGTGTAATGGTTTCTACTGAGCTTGAAGAGAGTGTAATGGTTTCTACTGAGCTTGAAGAGTTTGTAAGTTTCTATGTGGATTGAAGAGAGAGTAGAGTTTAATGCTTTCTATGTGGATTGAAGAGAGATTAGAGTTTAATGCTTTCTATGTGGCTTGAAGAGAGATGAGAGTTTAATGCTTTCTATGTGGCTTGAAGAGAGATGAGAGTTTAATGCTTTCTATGTGGCTTGAAGAGAGATGAGAGTTTAATGCTTTCTATTTGGCTTGAAGAGAGATGAGAGTTTAATGCTTTCTATGTGGATTGTCTGTGATACTCTAAACATGCATCAGATACCATGTTCCTCAAAGACAGCCCGGCCTGGCTAATCTTCTACTCTGTCACTGTCCGATACTCGGAGTATCGACGGGGCTGTAGAGGAGCGGGTCGAGAGCCTCAAGTTCCTTGGCGTCCATATCACTAACAAACTATCATGGTTCAAACACACCAAGGCAGTCATGAAAACATGAAACCATTTGGTCATGGGTCCTCAGATCCTCACTGGTTGTTTCATCGCTTGTTATGGCGACTGCTCGGCCTCCGACCGCAAGACGCTATGGAGGGTACAAATATTTTCCTACTTTGAGAAAAAAAAATTCAGCATTGTTTATTTTAAGGTCTTGTCAAGTAAACATTTTCATGGTAAAGTCTACACCTGTTGTATTCGGCGCATGTGACAAATAAAATGTGATTTGTTTTGTCCAACGCTCAGCTGTTAAACAGTTAGAAAGTAGTAGCTGCCTGACTAACAGTCGAAGGGTATCCAATGTGAAAATTGGCCCATACTTTGTGTTCTTAATAAATAGAGCACTGTCATAGTGCACTGGACTTGACTAGGTCTCATCGTGTGCTATTTAAGATGCGCAATGGAAACCATTGTACAACACACTTTAAAATCAAAGGCTTGTCAAAATCAAAGTCGGGTTAACTTAGTGTTTGCCAGTGTTCTTTGACATTCCATTTTTTTTCGGGAAACTGTACCTGAAAACCAGTGTCAAAAATCTATACTGCTTCATATGAGACTTCGGTTCCTCCCGAGGAGGACCACAGTAGGTCGATGCGACTGTATTGAGATAACATGATATGACACTGTACAAAATGGCCGCTCTACTGAAAAGAACAATTGACAACAGACATCTCGAAATCAAATCAAAATGTATTGGTCGCGTACACAGATTTGTAGATGTTATCGCAAGTGCAGCGATATGCTTGTGTTTCTATCTCCAATAGTACATTAATACCTAGCAATATAAAACAATACACACATAATGGAAAAAGTTCAAATAAAGAAATTGAGAAATATCACAACGAGCAATGTCAGAGTCTGAAATATACACTGCAGTTGTAAAGTTTGGGGTCACTTAGAAATGTCCTAGTTTTTGAAATATATATTTTTTCAGTACATTAAAATAAAATAAAATAGATCTGAAATACAGTGTAGACATTGTTAATGTTGTAAATTACTATTGTAGCTGGAAATGGCAGATTTTTTTATGGAATATCTACATAGGCAAACAGAGGCCCATTATCAGCAACCAACACTCCTGTGTGCCAATGTCATGTTGTGTTAGCTAATCTAAGTTTCTAATTTTAAAGGGCCAATTGATCATTAGAAAACCATTTTGCAATTATGTTAGCACAGCTGAAAACTGTTGTCCTGATTAAAGAAGCAATAAAACTGGCCTTTAGACTAGTTGAGTATCTGGAGCATCAGCATTTGTGGGTTAGATTACAGGCTCAAAATGGCCAAAAACAAATAACTTTCTTCTGAAACTCATCAGTCTATTCTTGTTCTGAGAAATGAAAACCATTCCATGCGAGAAATTGGTAAGAAACTGAATATCTTGTACAACGCTGTGTACTACTCTCTTCACAGAACAGCGCAAACTGTCCCTAACCAGAATAGAAAGAAGAAGAAGAAGAAGAAGTGGGAGGCCCCGGTGCACAACTGAGCAAGAGGACAAGTATATTAGAGTGTCTAGTTTAAGACACAGACGCCTCACAAGTCCTCAACTGGCAGTTTAATTAAGTAGTACCAGCAAAACACCAGTCTCAACATCAACAGTGAGGACGCGACTCCAGGATGCTGGCCTTCTAGGCAGTTCCTCTGTCCAGTGTCTGTGTTATTCTGCCCATCTTAATCTTTTATTTTTATTGGCCAGCCTATATGGCTTTTCTTTTCCTTTAACTCTGCCTTTTACTGTAGTTTTGTTTTTGTTTATGCTAGAAGGACAGCATCCAGGGGTTGCCGCTTCACTGTTGACGTTGAGACTGGTGTTTTGTGGGTAATATTTAATGAAGCTGCCAGTTGAGGACTTGTGAGGTGTCTGTTCTTCTATTCTTCTCTGCAGATTCTCTCCAGCTGTCAGGTTGGATGGAGTGCGTCGCTGAACAGCTATTTTCAGGTCTCCCCAGAGATCGAGTTCAATTCCGGGCTCTAGCTGGGCACCTCAAGGACATCCCAAGACTTGTCCCGAAGACACTCCTGTGTTATCTTGACTGTGTGCTTAAGGTCGTTGTCCTGTTGGAAGGTGAACCCCCCCCAGTCTGAGGTCCTGAGTGCTCTGGAGCAGGTGTTCATCAATGATGTGTCTGTACTTTGCTCCGTTCATCTTTCCCTCGATCCTGACTAGTCTCCCAGTCCCTGCCACTGAAAAACATCCCACAGCATGATATTGCCACCACCATGCTTCACTGTAGGCATGGTGCCACGTTTCATCCAGATGTGACGCTTGGCATTTAGGCCAAAGAGTTCAATCTTGGTTTCATCAGACCAGACTATCTTGTTTCTCATGGTCTTTGAGTCCTTTAGGTGCCTTTTGGCAAACTCTAAGCGGGCAATCATGTGCCTCTTACTGAGGAGTGGCTTCCATCTGGCCACTTTACCATAAAGGCCTGATTAGTGGAGTGCTGCAGAGATGGTTCTCCTTCTGGAAGGTTCTTCCATCTCCACAGAGGAACTCTCATCTTTACTAGCCTCTCAAAGGACTTCATGATCAGAGATGTGAGGCAATAGTCATTTAGTTAAGTTACCGTATGTGGAGATTGAATATGTCAGCCGGTCTGCACATGCTCTGAGGACACGGCTTGGGATGCAATCTGGACCGGCGGCCTTGTGAGGCTTAACACGCATAAATTACTTACTTATGTCAGCCATGGATAATGAGAGCACAGAGTCCCCCCATCACTGGCTCAATGTCTAAACACGCATAAATGACTTACTTATGTCAGCCACGGATAATGAGAGCCCCATCGCTGGCTCAATGTTGTTTTCCTTGAAGCGGGCAAACAAGGTGTTTAGCTTGTCTGAGAGAGAGAGGCATCGGTGTTTGGCTTTCCCTTTATAATCTGTGATTGTCTGGAGTCCCTGCCATATATACGTCTTGTTTGTTTGGCAATCGAGTTGTGACTTTGTCCCTGTACTGTCATTTTTGTCGTCTTTGATTGCCTTTACGGAGGTCATAGCTGGTCTGTTTGTACACATCCATGTTCCCAATCACTTTGCCATGGTTAAATGCAGTTGTTTGCGCTTTCAGTTTTGCCATCTATCCACTGTTTTTGGTTTGGATAAGTTCTAATCATCACAGTGGGAACAGCATCCTCTATTCACTTCCTGATGAACCCAGTCACAGAGTCAGCATATAGGTCGATTTCTTTAAGCATAGATTCCGATTGGTCAGACCAACGTTGAATAGCCCTCTCTTTGCCTATAGGTGGGAGGAGCAAAATGGAGGCATGATCATGATCATTTTTTTTCCCGAAGGGAGGGTGGGGGAGGGTCCTGTAGCTGTCCTATGAAGGACAGTAGCAATGAGTTCTTGATGTGTTGATAGAATCTTGGTAGTGTTTCACATTTCCTTTATTAAATTCCCCAGCTACAAAAAATGCGGCCTCAGGATATACGGTTTCCAGTTTACACAAAGTTCAGTGTAGTTCCTTTAGAGCCGTCGCAGTTTCGGTTTGGGAGAGAATTTACTCAGCAGTAACAATTGCCAAGGAAAATTATCTCGGGAGCTAATTCGGTAGGGATTTGATGGCAAGGTATTCCAGATAGGAAGAACTAAAAGAATTGAGTCACTGTATGTTACCACAATCACACCATGAGTTGTTAATCATGAAACAAACCCCACCGCCTCTCTTTTTCCCAGAGATTTATTTCTTCCGTGAGATGGATGGAGAACACCGCTGGCTAAATTTGCAATTACAATTGACAATTAATCCAGAGAGAGCCATGATTCTGTAAATGAGAGTATGTTACAGTCCCTGGTGCCTCTTTGGCAGGCGATCCTCACCCTGAGCTCGACTACGTTTTGTCCAGGGATTGAACGTTAGCAAGTAATATACTCAGAAGCTGTGGATGGTATGCATGCCACCTGAGTCTGACTAGGGCCCCACTTCTTCTGAACTAAACAACCATGAGCCCAACTAACTCAGAATGCAGTGTAAAGTAAAGTTATCTTAACTCCCATACAGTGATGAGTTCAACATCAATTTAGAAGCCCTCTTTATACCTGTATCTAACATGCATCCTTTGTTCTGATCCTGTCCACATTCTGATTGTGCCCACATGAGCATTTTGGTGTATTTTTATTTAACCAGGCAAGCCAGTTTAAGAACAAATTCTTATTTACAATGACGGCCTACCTGGGAACAGTGGGTTAACTGCCGTGTTCAGGGGCAGAACGACAGATTTTTACCTTGTCAGCTCAGGGGATTCAATCTACCAACTGCCTTGTTCAGGGGCAGAATGACAGATTTTTACCTTGTCAGCTCAGGGGATTCAATCTACCAACCATTCAGTTACAGGCCCAACACTCTAATCACTAGGCTACCTGTAGCCACCCGGAAAGTTCAACAAAAGTTTAATTTCTGCTTGAATTTCTGGTGAATGACCGCCAATCTAATATCCCAAAGTTATTTTCAGCTGTATGTAATAATACAAAAAACATTCTGACCGAAATAATGCATGAAAAAAAAATACTGTCAAGTTGACAAGGAGCTAGAAATGAATATCATTGTCAGCTAAACTCATTTAGTTTAACATCTAACAAATTAATAAGACTACGTACATTTGGACGAGCGATGTCAGAGCGGAACGGACATCAGTAGAATAGAATAGAATAGACTAGAAAAGTATATTCTTGGCCGATGAACCACGTGTTCCAACAAAACAATATTTGCTTCATGAACAGTTGTTGCATCATCTAAAATAGAATACATTTTATTCATTCTGTTTCAGTTTTTTTATGCTAGAAGTGAGAAATATTCAGTAATTAAATCAATGCAAATAATCAGGTTAGCCATTTGATTAGCTGTTCAGGAGTATTATGGCTTGGAGGTAGAAGCTGTTAAGAAGCCTTTTGGACCTAGACTTTGCGCTCCGGTAGCGCTTGCCGTGCGGTAGCAGAGAGAACAGTCTTTGACTAGGATAGCTGGAGTCCTTGACAATTTTTAGGGCCTTCCTCTGACACCACCTGGTAAAGAGGTTGTGGATGGCAGGAAGCTTGGCCCTCTGTAGTGCCTTGCGGTCGGAGGCCAAGCAGTTGCCGTACCAGACAGTGATGCAACCAGTCAGGATGCTCTCGATGGTGCAGTTGTAGAACTTTTGGGGGATCTGAGGACCCATGTCAAATCTTTTCAGTCTCCTGAGGGGGAATAGGCTTTGTCGTGCCCTCCTCAAGACTGTCTTGGTGTATTTGGACCATGATAGTTTGTCGGTGATCAGGCCTACCACTGATGTGTCGTTGGAAAACTTAATGATGGTGTTGGAGTCGTGCCTGGCCATGCAGTCCTGGTTGAACATGGAGTAAAGGAGGGGACTGAGCACGCAACCCTGAGGGGCCCCCATGTTGAGGATTAGTGTGGCAGATGTGTTGTTACCTACCCTTACCACCTGGGGTTGCGCGTCAGGAAGTCCAGGACCAATTGCAGAGGGAGGTGTTTAGTCCTAGGGTCCTTAGCTTAGTGATGAGCTTTGAGGGCACTATGGTGTTGAAAGCTCAGCTTGAGTCAATGAATAGCATTCTCTTGTAGGTGTTCCTTTTTGTCCAGGTGGGAAAGGGCAGTGTGGAGTGTAATAGAGATTGTGTAATTTGTGGATCTGTTGGAAATTGGAGTGAGTCTAGGGTTTCTGGCATAATGGTGTTGATGTGAGCCATGACCTGCCTTTCAAAGCACTTCATGGCTACAGACGTGAGTGCTACAGGTTGGTAGTCATTTAGGCAGGTTACCTTAGTGCTCTTGGGCACCGGCACCATGGTGTTCTGCTTGAAACATGTTGGTATTACAGACTCAGTCAGGGACAGTTTGAAAATGTCAGTGAAGACACTTGCCAGTTGGTCAGCTCATGATCAGAGTGCACATTCTGGTTATCCGTCAGGCCCCAGTTAGACCTATTTAAAGGTTTAACTCACATTGGTTATGGAGAGCGTGATCACACAGTCATCCGGAACAGCTGGTGCTCTCATGCATACTTCAGTGTTGCTTGCTCAAAACAAGCATAGAAGTAATTTAGCTTGTCTGTTAGGATTGTGTAACTGGGCAGCTCGCGGCTGTGCTTCTCTTTGTACTCTGTAATAGTTTGCAATCCCTGCCACATCCGACGAACATCGGAGCCAGTGTAGTACGATTTGATCTTAGTCCTGTATTAACACTTTGCCTGTTTGATGGTTCGTCTGAGGGCACAGAGGGATTTCTTATAAAAGTCAGGGTTGGAGTCACGCTCATTGAAAGCGGCAGCTCTACCCTTTAGCTCAGTGCAGATGTTGCCTGTAATCCATGGCTTCTGGTTGGGGTATGTACGGTCACTGTGGGGATGATGTCATTATTATTGCTACCACAACTAGCACTGCTACCACTGCTACCACATCTACCACTACAGCCACTGCTACCATGCTACCACTGCTACCACAGTTACCACTGCTACCACTACAACCACATGCTACCACTGCTACCACAGTTACCACTGCTACCACAGTTACCACTGCTACCACTGCTACCACAGCTACCACTGCTACCACTGCTACCACTGCTACCACATTTACCACAGCTACCCCTATTAGCACTGCTAGCACTGCTACCACTACTACCACTACTACCACTGCTACCACAGCTACCCCTTCTACAACAGTTAACACAGCTACCACAGCTAACCCTGCTACCATAGCTACCCCTGCTACCACATCTACTACAACTACCACTTCTACAACAGCTACCACAGCTACCACAGCTATTAGAGCTACCCCTGCACCAACAGCTACCCCTGCTACCACAGCTACTTCAACTACCACTTCTACCACAGCTACCACAGCTACCACTTCTACCACAGCTACCACAGCTACCACATCTACCCCTGACACCACAGCTACCCCTGACACCACAGCTACCACAGCTACCACAGCTACCACATCTACCACAGCTACCACATGCTACCCCTGCTACCACAGCTACCACAGCTACCACATCTACCCCTGACACCACAGCTACCACAGCTACCACTGCTACCACAGCTACCACAGCTATTAGAGCTACCCCTGCATCCACAGCTACCCCTGCTACCACAGCTACTTCAACTACCACTTCTACCACAGCTACCACAGCTACCACTTCTACCACAGCTACCACAGCTACCACTTCTACCACAGCTACCACAGCTACCACAGCTACCACATCTACCACAGCTACCACAGCTACCACTTCTACCACAGCTACCACAGCTATTAGAGCTACCCCTGCACCAACAGCTACCCCTGCTACCACAGCTAAGAAAACCTAATAAATACACTACATTGCAAGGAAAACCCTGATAAATACACTACACTGCAAGGAAAACCCTGATAAATACACTACACTGCCCCTGCTAAATACACTACACTGCAAGAAAACCTAATAAATACACTACATTGCAAGGAAAACCCTGATAAATACACTACATTGCAAGGAAAACCCTGATAAATACACTACACTGCAAGGAAAACCATGATAAATACACTACACTGCAAGGAAAACCCTGATAAATACACTACACATTTCCAGGAAATGTTCTTCTTGCTGTTAGCTTGTGTCAACAACCAATTTGAGCCTCCTAGATTTGAGTTTTTGCTAGCTCCATTTGAATCAATGAATCATTTGTTATTGTAAAAAAAAATGCTACTTCAAACTTTCCATAAAAATGTTGTTATCTTGACTTTAGTGTCAACTGTTAAATACAAAATAAGTTCGTATACAAAGTGTTGTTGAAATGCTGGCGGATGTCACTGTACCTCAAAACAAAAGAGGCAGCCCAAACTGGAACCACATTGCCATTGTTTCTAGATAGCGTCTGTTCACTCACAGCGAATAGCAAAGAAACAGTTCTGTCCCGGGGGTTTGGAAAAACACACGAAGTAGATTATGTATATAATCATATCACCCTCAAAACGCAGGACAAATGGGGACTGAGTCCCAAATGGCACCCTATTCCCTTTGTAGTGCACTACTTTAGTCCAGAGCTCTATCGGCCCTGGTCAAAAGTAGTGCACTTTATAGGGCGTACAAAAAAAGGGGCTATCTAGAACCTAAAAGGGTTTCCTCGGCTTTCCCCTTAGGAGAACCGGTTGAAGGGTTACAGCAGAACCCTTTTGGTTCCAGGTTACAATATGAATGGCCCGTTTTGTTCTAGTTTCTCTGAAGGAATCAGTATTTCTTTCCAGTACAATATAATTATATGCCATAAAACCTTAGAGAAATGTTAGGATGGGTGATATTTTAGAGTTGTTTATCTCTACAAAATAATGAATAGCTAAATGGTAACAACTAACAAGACGTTTCGGGAATATTTCTGGACCCGTTTTCTGGACCTGGAGCCAGAGTCTTATGGAATGTGCTTTTGAAGTGTCGTTGCCGTACGAATAAAACCTCTCACAGTAGAAAGATCGAGGATCTAGATTGGATTTGTTTTTGTTTTCCGGGAATAATCTTACTGTAACCTGGTTCCAGGAGACCCGTCCTTCAGACAAGTCGGTCCAGTTCAGCCCCATAGAGATTAACGGGCTGGTTTCCAAAAATGGTGGTTTAGACTTTATGGACTTTTTACTGAGGTAGTATTTTACTGAGTGACTTTCACTTTTACTGGATCTTACTGGATTTTACTCTATCAAAGGTATCTTTACAAGTATGACAATGGGATACTTTTTGGATTGTCATTCAATTACAGTAGCCATCCCTCTACAGAGCGCTCTGACGAGTCACCAGCCTTCATTTTAAAAGTTGGAAAAAAGAGAGACAAAAAATACAAAAAACACATGGGTTTTCCATTAGTATAAGGAAAGTCAAGTCACTGTTTTCCACTGTGCTAACTCAATGTGTGCGTACCTATTGGTAACCTATTCCCTATGTAGTGCTCTACTTTGGACCGGAGCCCTGCTGACTCTGGTCAAAACTAGTGTACTCTATAGGTAAGAACCGAATGTGGAGATGAGAAGCAGGTACATGGTAGTGACAGAACAGGAACGGAGTCAGAACATGGGGGAAACAAAACGACATGACGACAATAATGCAGAAGCGTTGGAACAACCTCGGGAAAAGACAGATAAAGGGAAGGTAAATGAGAGCAGGTGAATGAGTCCAGGTCAGTTCAATGAATCGCTGATGCGCGTGACGAGGAAATTGGGATGCACACAATGCCTGAAAGCATAGACACTAGTCATTCAGAGTACATACTGTAGGAATTAGATATGACCCTGTCTTATTGTATGAATACATACTGTAGGAATTAGATATGACCCTGTCTTACTGTATGAATACATACTGTGGTCTATACAAATCCCCAGTGGTGAATCCCTCCGATCTAAATGAACATAAATAACTTCACCTCATTTCTTTGTCGATCTGACAAACTAGACCTGACTCCCAGGATGTGTCCCAATGGGCACTCCACTCCCAGAGCCCTGTTAAAACACAGACCTGACTAGACCTGACTCCCAGGTTGTGTCCCAATGAGCACTCCACTCCCACAGCCCTGTTAAAACACAGACCTGACTAGACCTAACTCCCAGGTTGTGTCCCAATGAGCACTCCACTCCCAGAGCCCTGTTAAAACACAGACCTGACTAGACCTGACTCCCAGGTTGTGTCCCAATGGGCACTCCACTCCCAGAGCCCTGTTAAAACACAGACCTGACTAGACCTGACTCCCAGGTTGTGTCCCAATGGGCACTCCACTCCCAGAGCCCTGTTAAAACACAGACCTGACTAGACCTGACTCCCAGGTTGTGTCCCAATGAGCACTCCACTCCCAGAGCCCTATTAAAACACAGTGCACTATATAGAGATTAGGGTTGTCTATAGGGTGCCTTGTGGTAAACAAACTTACACTCTAGAGAAAGGGTTTAGCCTGCTGTAATATCTAACCCATTATAAACATAGTTCACTAATGTTCAGTGGAGGTCCTGGCAGCTTTAGATGAAGACTGAGTCCAGGTCAGTTCAATGACTACTCGAGACTGATGCACTATATAGGGAATGACCATTTGGCATGTAAACTGAGGGGATTTACACAAGTGTCCTGGCAAAGCATAGACAGACAGACATGTCTTGTCCTAATATCAGAGACAGACATGTCTTGTCCTGATTTCAACCCTCAGACAGACAGACATGTCTTGTCCTGATTTCAACCCTCAGACAGACAGACATGTCTTGTCCTGATTTCAACCCTCTGACAGACAGACATGTCTTGTCCTGATTTCAACCCTCAGACAGACATGTCTTGTCCTGATATCAACCCTAGATATGACCTTGTCTTAACCCTTGTCTTGTCCTGAATACAACCCTCTGACAGATAGACATGTCTTGTCCTGATATCAACCCTCAGACAGACAGACATGTCTTGTCTTGATATCAACCCTCTGACTGACAGACAGACATGTCTTGTCCTGATATCAACCCTCTGACAGACAGACATGTCTTGTCCTGATTTCAACCCTCAGACAGACAGACATGTCTTGTCCTGATATCAACCCTCAGACAGACAGACATGTCTTGTCTTGATATCAACCCTCTGACAGACAGACATGTCTTGTCCTAATATCAACCCTCTGACAGACAGACATGTCTTGTCCTAATATCAACCCTCTGACAGACAGACATGTCTTGTCCTGATTTCAACCCTCTGACTGACAGACAGACATGTCTTGTCCTGATATCAACCCTCAGACAGACAGACATGTCTTGTCCTGATATCAACCCTCAGACAGACATGTCTTGTCTCAACCCTCTGAGGACATGTGTCCCAATGACAGACAGACATGTCCACTCCCAGAGACCCTGTTAAAACACAGACCTGACTAGACCTGACTCCCAGGTTGTGTCCCAATGAGCACTCCACTCCCAGAGCCATGTCTTGTCCTGATTAAAACACAGACATGACTTGACCTGACTCCCAGGTTTGTGTCCCAACAGACAGACATGTCTCCATACCAACCCTCTGACAGACAGACATGTCTTGTCCTGATATCAACCCTCTGACAGACAGACCTGTCTTGTTCTTATATCAACCCTCTGACAGACAGACATGTCTTGTCACAACCACTCCCAGACATGCCCTGTTAAAACACAGACCTTGTCTAGAACCTCTGACAGACAGACAGGTTGTGTCCCAGACAGACAGACATGTCTTGTCCTGACTCCCAGAGCCCTGTTAAAACAGACAGACATGTCTTGTCCTGACTAGACAGACATGTCTTGTCCTGACTCCCAGGTTGTGTCCCAATGAGCACATGTCCACAACCCTCCAGACAGAGCCCTGTTAAAACAGACAGACATGTCTTGTCCTGATATAAACCCTCTGAGACAGACATGTCCTGACAACCCTCCAGACAGGTTTGTCCTGATACAACCCTCTGACAGACAGACATGTCTTGTCACTCAGACAGACAGACATGTCCCTGTTAAAACACAGACCTTGTCCTGACAACCCTCAGACCTGACTCCAGACAGACATGTTGTGTCAACCCTCTGACAGACAGACATGTCTTGTCACTCCACTCCCAGACATGTCTTGTCCTGTTAAAGACAGACAGACATGTCTTGTCCTGACTCCCAGGTTGTGTCCTGATATCAACCCTCTGACAGACAGACATGTCTTGTTCTGATATCAACCCTCTGACAGACAGACATGTCTTGTCCTGATATCAACCCTCAGACAGACAGGTCTTGTCCTGATATCAACCCTCAGACAGACATGTCTTGTCCTGATATCAACCCTCAGACAGACATGTCTTGTCCTGATATCAACCCTCAGACAGACAGGTCTTGTCCTGATATCAACCCTCAGACAGACATGTCCAACTCCCAGACAGACATGTTAAAACACAGACCTGACTAGACCAACTCCCAGACAGACAGACATGTGTCCCAACCCTGACAGACAGACATGTCTTGTCCTGACAACCCAGAGCCCTTGTCCTAAAACACAGACAGACATGTCTTGTCCTGACTCCCAGGACAGACATGTGTCCCAATCAGACAGACACTTGTCCATATCAACCCTCCCAGAGCCCTGTTAAAACAGACAGACAGACAGGTCTTGTCCTGATATAGACAGCATGTCTTGTCCTGATTTCAACCCTCTGACAGACAGACATGTCTTAGGGTGCCTTGTGGTATAAACTTACACCCTCAGACAGACAGACATGGGTCCTTTAGCCTGACAGACAGACATGTCTTGTAATATCAACCCATTATAAACATAGTTCACTAATGTTCAGTGGACATGTCTTGTCCTGGCAGACAGACATTTAGTCCTGATATCAACCCTCAGACAGATAGACATGTGTCCAAAATTGACACATGTCTTGTCCTGATGCCAGACATGTCTATATTAGACAGACAGACTACAACCCTCAGACAGACAGACATGTCTTGTCCTGATATCAACCCTCAGACAGACAGACAGGTCTTGTCCTGATTTCAACCCTCTGAGACAGACAATGGGTTGTCCTGATTTCAACTATGACAGACAGGTCTTGTCCTGATATCAACCCTCTGACAGACAGACATTCTTGTCCTGATAAACTGAGACAGACATGACAACCCTCTGACAGACAGACATGTTTGTCCTGATATCAACCCTCAGACAGACATGTCTTGTCCTGATTTCAACCCTCATTGTCTTGTTGGCATGTCTTGTCCTGATATCAACCCTCTGACAGACAGACATGTCTTGTCCTGATATCAACCCTCTGACAGACAGACATGTCTTGTCCTGATATCAACCCTCAGACAGACATGTCTTGTCCTGATTTCAACCCTCTGACAGACAGACATGTCTTGTCCTGATATCAACCCTCAGACAGACATGTCTTGTCCTGATTTCAACCCTCTGACAGACAGACATGTCTTGTCCTGATATCAACCCTCAGACAGACAGACATGTCTTGTCCTGATATCAACCCTCAGACAGACAGACATGTCTTGTCCTGATATCAACCCTCTGACAGACAGACAGACATGTCTTGTCCTGATTTCAACCCTCAGACAGACAGACATGTCTTGTCCTG
Source organism: Oncorhynchus masou masou (assembly GCF_036934945.1). NCBI lineage: Eukaryota > Metazoa > Chordata > Actinopteri > Salmoniformes > Salmonidae > Oncorhynchus > Oncorhynchus masou. The sequence goes on from NC_088228.1 coordinate 5,180,388, forward strand.
ATATCATCCCTCAGACAGACAGACATGTCTTGTCCTGATTTCAACCCTCAGACAGACAGACATGTCTTGTCCTGATTTCAACCCTCAGACAGACAGACATGTCTTGTCCTGATACCAACCCTCAGACAGACAGACATGTCTTGTCCTGATATCAACCCTCAGACAGACAGACATGTCTTGTCATGATATCAACCCTCTGACAGACATGCGATGCTACAAATACCCTATGGATGCTGGCCTTATGAAGTGTGTGTGATTGCCTGTGTGTGTGTGCACAAGTTAGTGTGTGAGTGTGTGTGGGCGCGCGCAAGTTAGTGTGTGTGTGTGTGTGTGTGATTGCCTGTGTGTGTAGGCGCGCACAAGTTAGTGTGTGTGTGTGTGTGTGTGTGTGTGTGTGTGTGTGTGTGTGTGTGTGTGTGTGTGTGTGTGTGTGTGTGTGTGTGTGCGTGCATGTGAGAGAGAGCTTTGCCTGCATCCGGGCATGTATGTGTGAAAACGGTAGGATAGGCTAGACCAAAGAAACCATGTCTGGAATCATTTAACAAGTGGAACGCATTCCCACATGTGGAATCATTTCTTCTAAAGGAATGTCATTGTTTCCAAAGCCAGCAGCTTTCCACTCACCATCATCCAGACAGGTAGCAACGTTCTTTCCTATAGATTTCATAGGAAAGAAAAATAACATCGGGCCAGAATCCAGGGAAGTTATTGCTGTTCAGGAAGTTAGAAGTTAGATCGAGAAATATGCAAAAACATGGTTAGTGCAGGAAGGGTATAATCTTATTGATATAACTTTGAGATATCTAATATTGGTTGCTCGGAGTGGTACATTTTGGAGTGGTAAATTTTGCTTGAGTAATACCACCGACAATCAACGTAGAAATTTGATTTGATCTCTACATTCAAACATTTCCATAAGGACATCCACAATCTAACAATCGAACAATCTGACAATCTCACAGTCTAACAATCTAACAATCAAACAATCTAATAATCTAACAGTCTCACAGTCTCACAGTCTAACAATCTAACAGTCTAACAGTCTAACAATCTAACAGTCTAACAGTCTAACAATCTCACAGTCTAAGAATCTCACAGTCTAACAATCTAACAGTCTAACAGTTCTACAGTCTAACAATCTAACAGTTCTACAGTCTAACAATCTCACAGTCTAACAATCTAACAGTCTAACAATCTAACAGTCTAACAATATAACAATATAACAGTCTAATAGTCTAACAATCTAACAGTCTAACAATCTAACAGTCTAACAATCTAACAATCTAACAAAATAACAACATAACAGTCTAACAGTCTAACAATCTAACAGTCTAATAATCTAACAATCGAATGGTCTAATGGTCTAACAGTCTAACAGTCTAACAATCAAACAATCTAATGGTCTAACAGTCTAACAATCTAACAATCTAACAATATAACAGTCTAACAGTCTAACAATCTAACAAAATAACAATCTAACAGTCTAACAGTCTAACAGTCTAACAATCTAACAGTCTAACAATCTAACAGTCTAATAATCTAACAATCTAATGGTCTAACAGTCTAACAGTCTAACAATCAAACAATCTAATGGTCTAACAGTCTAACAATCTAACAATCTAATGGTCTAACAGTCTAACAATCTAACAAAATAACAATCTAACAGTCTAACAGTCTAACAGTCTAACAATCAAACAATCTAATGGTCTAACAGTCTAACAATCTAACAATCTAATGGTCTAACAATCTAACAATCTAACAATCTAACGGTCTAACAATCTAACGGTCTAACAATCTAACAGTCTAACAATCTAAAGGTCTATCAATCTAACAGTCTAACAGTCTAACAGTCTAACAATCTAACAATCTAACAATCTCAATCTAAGAATTTCTTAGCATCTGTGATTGAGTTCTAAATTCATTCAAAATGTCAGGGTGGTTTTCAGACTATCTGATGCCAAGAACACTGATGGTGGTGAATGCTAGTGTCACAATGCTCTAAAGATCCAGGGGACCTGACTCATAGGGAGGGTCATATCATTAAAATAACTAGAACACAAAAAGCTCCTCTGACCACTGCAATTTAAATGGTATGCTGAATCCTCTCCTTCCTCGGCACTTCAGTTGATCTGAAGGGATTGGATAGGTATAAACAATACATCACCTGCTTGAACTTGTCTTTCTGACAGGCTGGGTGGAATTTTGTCATATTGCATACACCTATCCAATCCCTTCGGGTCTACTGGAGTGCCTACGGAGGAGGGGCTTAGGGGTTGATTTGGAAACTAGGGCCACACATGGTTATACTCAATATGGCCGCTCACCATGAAAAGTTAACTCGATCCCAAATCAACCCCTAAGCCCTACGCACTATGCACTAGTTGTGGGTCTTAGAGGATTTGATAGGTGTAAGCATGGTAGAAGCTCTACCCTGCCCTCTGATAGAGCTTTGTGGAAATTTTCACAATTTTGCTTATACCTAATCATATCCTCTCAGATCTTGACAAGTACATAGGGGTTTTATGGGTTGGAAAGTTGACTGGAATAGGAATGTCCATTCTAGTCATTATATTTCTGTGTCCAGTGGAGTGTTCCCATTCTAGTCATTATATTTCTGTGTCCAGTGGAGTGTGTCACCATTCTAGTCATTCTATTTCTGTGTCCAGTGGAGTGTGTCAACATTCTAGTCATTATATTTCTGTGTCCAGTGGAGTGTGTCACCATTCTAGTCATTCTATTTCTGTTTCCAGTGAGGTGGGAGTGACTCATATCGTGTCATGCGAAGGGTTCTCCTAGTGGAAACCATGGCAGCCACACCGTAACTCTGTGGTCCCTAACACTATAAGTCAGCCCTGAAATAGATGTTTATGTAGATGTTTATCGGCCAAGAAGCCAGTACTGCACACCACATAGAAAATATAACATACAGAAAATCCCATATTTACCATCAGTAAGTGAAAAGAGCACACGCAGACTAGAATATACAATAGAAATCAGTAGACAATCACTGGGAACATTACATACAGCAGGAGATTCATTTATTTTTTACTTTTTAAATGTTACTTTTTTTATTTCACCTTTATTTAACCAGGTAGGCCAATTGAGAACAAGTTCTCATTTACAACTGTGACCTGGCCAAGATAAAGCAAAGTGCGTTAAAAACAAATCAAATCAAATCAAATGCATTTATATAGCCCTTCGTACATCAGCTGATATGTCAAAGTGCTGTAGAGAAACCCAGCCTAAAACCCCAAACAGCAAGCAA